>NW_027271462.1:3757500-3901712 GCF_040938485.1 Diadema antillarum
TGAACAAACTTGAAACTACAGTCATCAATGTGCTAACTCATAGTATTAACCTAGCTCTATCACTTCTGGTTCTAGAGAAGACGATTTTTGCGGATTCCTTAATTTTGGGGGGTTTGGGCCCCCTGGGGGCCCCCTGGGTGGGTCATGGTGCCCATTTTAACAAATGGAGTTCCTAACCCCCTAGGGATGCTACCTGCCAAGTTTGGTGAAAATGGGTCATGGAGTTCTCAAGAAGAAGATGAAAATGTACAATTTAGGCCCCATTAGAACCCTCTCCCACCCCCCTCCCCTGGGTCCCAAGGGGGGCACCCCTGATTCTGCCATGAACAAACTTGCAACTACAGTCATCAATGTACTAAGTCATAGCATTAACTTAGCTCTATCACTTCTGGTTCTAGAGAAGAAGATTTTTACAGATTCCTTAATTTTGGGGGGTTTGGGCCCCCCTGGGGGCCCCCTGGGTGGGGCATGGTGCCCATTTTAACAAATTGAGTTCCTAACCCCCTAGGGATGCTACCTGCCAAGTTTGATGAAAATCGGTCATGGGGTTTTCAAGAAGAAGATGAAAATGTAAAAAGTTTACGCACGACGCACGACGCACGACGCACGACGGACGACGGACGACGGACAACGGACGACGGACGCCGGACGAAGGGCGATCGCAATAGCTCACTTGAGCCTTTGGCTCAGGTGAGCTAAAAAGTGGTAAATTACGAGCAGTAGATAGTGGCGACAACAGCTTATAACTCGAAAGTCTTCATTAAACCTGACCTCAATCACGTCAGAAGATTGTGTCCTATTCATGTCACGATACAAAAAGAAAATTATGCATCACACGGAAATGTTTGTTTAAAAAAAAGAAGAAAAAAATGATTATATTATGGTTTTTCAGCTCAAGGTGCGTTGCCTCTTCCCATATCGTAACGGAGCATTGTACGCACGTTTACAACCTATTATCACGATCCTTATCTTTATGTTATTTACTTATCTAGAATGGTTCTAAAATTGGACTCAGACATTTCTCCGACAATTACATTACATGTATCTTGTTTTGTCATACAAAATGGGAAGCACAACAAATCGACTGAATGCCAAGTAAATTCATGAATCATAAACCGACTAATTGTCTGTCAGATAGGCACCTCCATGATTTTCATATAAAACTGTATAAAATTACATGCATCACATGCATAAACATGTTCTTCAGATTGTACAGTTCTACACTAAAATTATGAACCACAACATTAAAAGAATATAAGCAAACAATTATTTGTTGGGAAAACAAACTTGCAGCAATATTGTTCTGTGACTGATACAATGTACAAAATAGGACTACAATAGGCCTTCTGATACCTGAAGATAAGCGCAAAATTCTGTTTCCTCGGAACTTAAACATACAGCAAACGTCTCAACAAAGCCTGGCCCTTTAAACGCATTAACTGCCACCCTCATTTTGGTACGTTAACAATATATCATATAATATATCTTATCTGCATAATTATATTATATATGTTTGTTTTGTTTTTTTGTTTTTTTAAGTCAAATAAACATGTAAAAAAGAAAGCTTCTAAAAGAATAAAGACAATATTCATGTCACAAAAGCAAACTGAATATTACAAGTTCTGGGGATACATGAAAGCTTCAAATAGCTTTTAATACGACTGGTTTCTTACATTTGTGAGTCATTACCCTTTCTTGCCAACGTTTGAGCTTGCAACCCTGCCAATAATCCAGCCAATACACTGTACTATAAGGGAAGACGTCTCTTCCTTTTATTCATCTTAAAACGACTGTTTCGCTCTCTATACAATATCATAAAATCTGCAAGTCGCATTATTCAAATTTTTATCACAGCAAACAATACTAGCCATTTAAATGTGTTACATGAGGTTACTCTTCGAGAGTGTCCTGAGGCAAACTTCGCATGAGTACAATAGATTTGCGCACCTGTCCATACATGAAACTTGCCCTTGGCAGAAAAATGTCTTGTCTGTCGAGAACTTAAATGAATGATATAGTTTTGGTTCAGACGCGGCTTCAGGTTTCCAGGGTTTTTTTATGACGATTTTTCGAGATAATGAGAAACCTCATTTAAAAAAAATATGAACGAGCATACAATTCTTATAGGAATTGAAAATTTATTGATGAAAATTGGTTTTCATATGGAAAAGGTGGGACACTCTTTTTTAGGATCGCTCTTGTTTTAGGATATATCAGCCATTTCAAAACTAATTTCCATCAAATAAATTTTGAATTTCTTTTAGAATTGTATGCTCTTTAACATTTCATAAAGTGGTGTCTATGTATCTCGCAAAAAGTCAAAAGCTGAATACTAATCCCAACCAATACTATACAATTCCTTTAATAGACAAACATTCATAAGATGTTACATTCGAATCACGTAACGGAAAGCACAAACCCCTAATCAAACATAGTCATCACGTAAGGCAAAGTGAGCAAACCAAGGTGATAACGATAGTTTACCATTGACGTCAATTCTCACGTCTTTTGGAGTGTTTAATCTCTTTACGACTTGCTAAACCCTGCTTTTTTTAAAGCACAAACCCCTAATCAAACATAGTCATCACGTAAGGCAAAGTAAGCAAACCAAGGTGATGAAGATAGTTTACCATTGACGTCAATTCTCACGTCTTTTGGAGTGTTTAATCTCTTTACGACTTGCTAAACCCTGCTTTCTTTCAACGACCTGTAAGTTTCCTGTTCAGCATACAGTGCCTGCACTGTATCACACTACAATGTATTTGACTGGCAAGCTGTTGAGCATTGTCATGCAATGTCAGTTGCGATAAGTCTTGAATACTCTTCATTATTTTGGGTTCACATTTCTCCCAAGCAATTCTCCTTTTATGCCATCGTTTCGTAATTCAGACTGTATTCGTACTGAAAAACTAAAACACACACACACACACACACACACACACACACACACGATTTTACATCTGCACTGCCTTGATCTTTCAATATATTAAACAAAAATATTATCCAACTTTGCCGCAAATATCCTGTCCAACCCCCACTCACTATGTTCCTAACAATACAAATATGATATGTATATATTGGAATGCTTTCCACACTATTTTTTTTTTTTTTACGACAGCAAACAGATTGATTTTGGATTCTTTAGTGGAGACGCATGAACTCTAATAACACCATCTTTTTTCTCTGCACACAGCCCAGAACAATCAGATACGTTTTTCATGCAACAAGCTACGTGTAATGCAAGCTGGCTGAAGTTGAGCAATGAACATCATTTGAAATATATGTATACTGGCTAGAGGGCGTGTCAGAAATGTTGTTCATTATCACAAACTGAATTTCACCACATTACAAGCAAACATTATGTAAACATGTTCATAGATTCACGCTGGGCATTTACTGCAAACACCCAGGCAAAGAAGTCAAAATATAATGTTTATATAAGCCTGTAAAGATATAAAATATATCATAATATGCAAGCAGTAGGCCTACTCTCTACCTTGTAGCAGTGTCACACAAGCTGCAATAATGAGGAAAAATAAATTGGACGATGAGAGAAAAAAATCTTCTCTGAAGCTTTTGCTCATGAAAATCAGTCACACATAAGGAGATACGAAATCTTCATTGTTTTTACACAGTCACCATGTACGGAATGCTTGCAGCTATCTTCCAATGACAAACATGAATGAACAGTACCGTACGTTTTGTGCATTACAGTCAATGTCTACATCTTCAGAAGTCATGTGGCAAAGAGCAGAAGAGAAATATACACAGAAGGATCAGAACAAACCATAAACTAAGCAATACCAAAGAGCCAAAAAGCACGATGGAACTACTGTCCACTATGTCACAGCACTGCATAAGCAATAGTATTCTCATGATAAAAATGCATACACCAATTATTTCAACTACAAACATGGCAAGGGCATACCTGTCAGATCACTACCTGAAGAAATACTTGTGCCAGAATTTAATATCAATTTTCTGGTATAGCAACCATCATTTTTCATATAATGCTTAGGTGTTCCTTCCTGGAGTTTTTGATAATGCCTTTTGATCTACTGAATAAAATCTAGATTTAACTTCATATGACATAAAGAAAATATCATATACTTCCGAAGCTGTGTAATATGGACATATATTCGAACATTATCTTTGCCTTTATATGAAAAAGGAATGAAGAAACATGAAGGTGGGTTAGGCACATGACCATTAATAAGTACAAAGTTAGCAAAGTATTTGCATTGCAATAAAGTACTGAAGGCAAGTAAGTCATAATTATTTTCAAATAGTACTTCCTTTTTTTCACCACACTGTGGTGCAAGTACACTTTACAGCATCATACATGTACCACAGCACTAAACCATATCGACCCCACCAATAACATTTTGCACAAGGAAAATTACACAAAATTGTTCCAGACTTTTCACAAATATTTCTTTTTTTATCCCAATGGATTTAGAGACTTAAAAAAAAAACACCTCTGATAAAAAATCTTTATTTACACATGAATTTAGCATTAATAGCATAGTACAAGATTAAAGACAATTTAAAAAGAATACTATGAGGAATGTCATAGTCATTGGATTTGTCATGTTCCTTTGGCAACAGCAAGGCAGCAACCAATCCGCAGTGCTCATTTTGCACATCTATTGTCACTTAGTACTAGAACTTGAACCAAACTTTTTTGAAACATGGAACTGAGCCCCTCATGGATCACGTACTTTGCTGAATTAGTCAACTTTCTGAAAGTCTATCTTAAGACGCCAGGTTGACTATAAATCATATTCTGTGTGTGTGTATGTGACACAACTCTGGTTATCAAATCTACTCAAAAGTATATACAGGTACCATTAAAATCTGTCATAATTCACACTACATTGGACAAATACTGTATCTCCAAAGAAAGTATTTATGATCTCTGTCTAAGCCAATACTATGATGTAAAGAATGATATGTTTCACAAACGCAAACCACTTCAGATTTTTGTCAGGCGAATTTACAGTGAAGAACATAATATATACCTTTTTACCTCTGATTACACAGCATCATCATCTGATAGTAAATGTTTATAATAATGCCTCCATCTTAAAATATGTCTGGTACATAAAACATGTTAAAACAACACTAAGTCGGAATGTCTTCTAAATACGTATGTATTAAGATTCATTTCATGAGAAAAATGTACAAATCAAGCAGAATACTGGTCCAGAAATGGTATATTACGATTACATGCCACTGATCCACAAGAACTACTGATAATCAAAGCCTCCTTGTCTGAAATCATTACTTTCATTCCATCATGACGGTTTGAAATTCTTTGCAAGGTGTTGCCCAAAGATTGTCCGGTGCGAATTATGGCATCAGTTCTGTGATGGAATCAAGCTGAGGAAGGGATAAGAATGGGAAAGACAATGTTACCAGTAATCTGCATCTACCAAAAAATTTGAATTTGGATCCTATGCTTTAATAACAAACAGCTTCCACCATTCATTTGCTGTCCTCCCCCCTAAAAAAAAAGATAAATATATACATATACATATACATATACATATACATACATACATGCATGCATACATACATACACGTATGCAAGCGTATGCCTCATGTTACCATAGATGTAATGAAAAGTGTATACTTCCAATGGTTAACTTGTACGGTACATGTATTGTAGTTTTGTAAGCTATGTATTAATGTTTTGTAGTAACATAATGTTAGTAATAAAGTGAGGGGACTGCACAATACAAGTTCGCTTTTTCTTGGCAGCCCCTCAATTTTCATTTCTACCAAGTCCTTAATGAAACAAGATGTATTATAATCATGTTACAAGATATGTTATCATGTGACGTTTGTATTACACGTATATTGATTGGAAATGAAAATAAAAACATGAATGAATGAATATATATTTGAATTACATTTATATACACACACACATATATACATATACACATATTATGTAGAGTATGGTCATTTTGTTCAAAGGGGGTAATAGAAAGAAAGAAAAAAATAATATAGAATTCCCAAATGGTCTTAGTACATCTTACACCTCCTAACCAGACAAAATACAATGCATTCTGTTCAGTCTCCCCTGACATTGACTTTGCATGGAGAAATCTGTTTATCAGAATTGCTGTAGAAATGTCATCACCCTTAAAATCACTCTAAGTGATCATTGTTATGAAAAATTGTTGTCATGTCATACACACACACCCCCCCCCCCCCCAAAAAAAAAGAGAAAAAAAAATGACAAAAAACAAAAAACTAAAAAACGACATGCGTACATAAGATGCAAATGAGTGAATTATTATGCACCTCCACCATGGCCCTCAGTATACATGCGTAGGTTAATATTACCTGCTAGAAATATCCATAGTGTCTGGTCAATTTTTGAGCTACTTGTCATTTAACAGTAATGCATGAAACTGATAACAATAGATGATATACATAGTATAATTCAGGCTCATAACTAGGATTTCATGGGAGAGTTCAGAATCAGAAAAAAAAAAGTGGATCTGTCGGTTCAGGTTTAAATTGCCTTATGCACTACTATACTTTCCTTTATATCAAATTACAAGATTCCTGCTATTTATGTGTGTAAATATGAAAAACAATGGGCTGCTTAAAGTACAATAGATGTTCACTGAAATTTTAAGAATCAGTGTTTATAGTATAAATCACATATGACACATTTAAAGAAATCAACACACCATACAATGGAAGAAATCATAAGATCACATTAGCACAAAACAAAGAAAATGTGAGGTGGAGCATCAGGTAAAATGTATTATCGTTTTGACTCAAATCCAGGGCTTGTTTCAATTTCAATACTGTAAAGAGTCGCATATCAAAATCAGGGGATGTTCCATAAAGCTGACGGGCAGATACATTGCATTTGGGGTTAATGTCATTCCTAAAGCAGAGAGGCTTTCATATGTGACCCTGCATCACAAAACCACACAAAAAGTCGCCAGACATGAATCTTTAGTTAGGGGCAGATTCAGAAAGAGCACACTCTAACCTTTAAAACGATGCATAATTCAAAACAAATGGACTCTCCTAACCTATCTAAATATTGGAAAGAAAGCACACACTCTGGAAAAGAGTGAACTGAGAAAAGAAGCTCTGAACTGCAGGGTCTATTCAAGCGCTTAATCTTTACCAAGCCATGCTAGCTGTGCGATGAATGAGACAAAAAGCAGGATGTAACCCACTGTAGCAACAACAATTAGGTATAATCAGATTAAGCTGAAATTGAGCATGCTCTATTAATACATTTCTGTCCATGATTAATGCCAACTTTAAAAGCAGTAGCATTGTCTTTTCAAAAGTAATTGGAGTTGAAAGTGAAAACACCTGATGACACTACATGTACTCCACAAAAAAAAGGGTTGTAGAAAACTGCTGAAAACACACTTTCCCATTCATCTTATGATCCCAAATCTAAGAATAATGTAGACAAACAACAGCTCTTTCAGAAAATATGAAAAACTAAAGATTGACTCGGTTGATCTGTTTCACCTGTTTTGAGCCCTCACATAAAATCTAGGGGTGCGACTTTTTGTTGGTTTTGTGATGCATGGTCACATATTCTCTTGCACGGATATCAAAGTTAAATATGAAAGTGTAGAACATGTTAACATAATGTGACACATACATATCAAGATGTACTTGAGCTGCAAAGCTTTCCAAAACTGGCAAATTAGAAGACAGGTGAATGTATGTGTTATACATTCACAGAGACACATATCAAATTTAAATATCTAAAACAAAGATGAAGTTATTAGTTACTTTTATTAAAATCACTTTCTCTTGTAGTTTCAAAGGCATGACAAGGGGGAATTTTGACCAAATTTGATATTATTTCCCAGCACCTCCAACCTACACAATCATCCAGAAGGCTTGTTATTTGAAGTACTATAAAAAGCAATGACACATTAAAAAAAAAAAACATTGATGGGATACTCTTGGAACAACAACAAATATTGCTGTGATAATTGAGTTAGCAATGGTTAGCAAAGTTAGAGATGGCAGAGTTATGGTGATAAAAGGGTGCTTCATAATCACTATCACAACAAAGGCTAAAATGCAAATAATATTACCAAGAACTACTTTTTGATACCTCTGAATTGTTATTCTAGGCAGAGATTGCATGAATGAATGAGACGAGGTAAACCCAAATCCCAAGATTGCTTCACGTGCAGCCACTCACTAGTTCAGCTGTGTCGTTACAGGTGAATTCATACAGCTGCTTCAGGGTCCCAACTCGGCTGAACAGACCGGCGAATTCCTGACGGTTAGATTTAGGTGAAATAAATAATTTCCTTTAACTTAACTGCTCGGTCCTCTCAAGACAGTACTCAGGGGCGGATCCAGGAATTCTGTAAAGGGGGGGGGGGGGGGGGCGTGACTAATATTTCTAGCGCCACTTCAGGGTTTCATTTCATTGTTTTTCTTTTTATTTCTTTTGTTTTTTCCGAAAATTAAAGGGGGGGCGTGCGTCGGTTGCGCCCCCCTCTGGATCCGCCACTGGTACTTCTAGTTAGAGGTGACTTCTGCAAAAAAGATTATTGTAGACGTCCTGAAACTAGTAATCAATGAATAGGAAGTTCTTGACACCATATTTGTGCTTTAGTGCGGCATGTCTCTCCTACCAATTTATAATGAGTGTTTTATAAAATAATACTATAGAATCTTATTTGAGGCTGCTGCTGTATGTGTATCATTCGTTTGCTCGCAGAATATTCAAAAGCCTCTACATTGCTAAACTTTGATAACAGAATCTTGAATTGCCATCAGATTTCAGAAGAATGAAGGCCCTGTTTTTTTTTCTTTCTCTCTCAAATTGGCATATTTCCAAATCTAAAAATTCTTCCTGATAACGTGTATACTTTATCATACCTTAGGCTACAAAAAGGGTGCGCAATGATAACTGCAATACCAACTTACATGAGGTAGTAACATTTTTTGGGATTGACAATCAAGGTAACAAACTATTATCAGCTGCCACATGCATGGCTTTAAGAAATTGAGGTTGATACATAGCTCACTAAAGTCAATACATGAACTGACCCCCCAAATAAAAAAAAAGAATAAATAAATAATTGAAAATGCAGCTGCCAGGTCAACCAAGTAAGTATAAAGCTACATGCCTGTCCAATCCTGTCATACTCCACATGCATTTCCCTGTCTGTTGGGGTAAACCGGCTGGCAATGTTCCGATAATACTCGCTGATGGTTTTGATGTAGCCAGGAAGATCTTTTACAAAGAGGACACGATTCAGGGAGGAATCCTGCAGTGTGGGAATTAAAAGGGAATAATAAGGGTTTATCATCACAACCTTTGGAGAGTTTTGGTGATCAAAATATCCATGTTGACAAATCAGTGTCCAGACTTTGGGCAGACCAGTGATTGTACAGTAAACAAAAATACATTGGCATTGTGATTTGTCTGCAAATGGGCAATCAAAGCAAAAAATTCAGATGGCAAATAATCAAGCCTTCTCGACACTACAAACTATTAGTATGAGGTAGAGAGTATTCATTTATCAATGATACTTGAAGTATCATCAGTATGTAATTTAACCGATTGATTCTAATTTCTGATTACTTGCACTATTTGTTAAAACTCTACTTTCTCACTTTGGCATTATCATATCAATGTCATTTGAAATTTCAAAATTATTAATATGAAGCCAACACTCCTCAACTATTTCATATGCAATGTGAATTCTTCCATTCTTCAAATATCCATACCCCATTAAACCAGATTAAAACACACACACACACACACACACACACTTAATCTTCCATATTTTACAATGACCCTATCCTTTGGAATACACTTCTTCTATCAACTAAAAACAGTAAGAATGAGAAGGTTTTATAAACAATTCCTCTTTGATGGAATGTACCAGAAGTAAAGCCTAAAATGGGTATATACTATGTCTCCTCTGTTTCTTCTTTTCTCCAGAATAAGACCTGGTATCTTCAATCCTTGTTATAGTTTCACATGAATTTGTTCGATATTTGCCCTTGATAAAATGTAATAATACTCATAAGGGATCATTTCAAACAAGCTTCTTGTTTGGATTTGATGATCTTATCATTTAACACATTGTGGGATTTTGATATTTGTAAACTGCTAACATTTGTAAATGTGCCTTCAAATTGGAAATGAATAGTTTTCCCTCATAATAACCAAGCACCGTTGCATAAGCTTTGCAGTCATGAGCAAAGTGGCATTTCCAAGGTTTGGAAAATTTTTGTAGTTGCAGTAACAATAATATTACAAGTAAAATGATAGAGAAGTGTACATCAGCTTCAACATTCCACATCAGTATTCAATGCCCAAGTTCAATGTTTATGTTCATACATGCATGGTCAAGAGAAAAAAAACAAAAACACAGACAAAGCGTTTCTCAGCAACAAATTCCATTTTCAGGACAAAATAAATGCAGTTTCAATCTTTCAGATGAGCCAACAAAACATCAGGTACATGTACTAAATCAACCTCATCTATAGACATATGTCTCATGTTATTTGCTGTTGGAGATTGGCTTTTTTCTTGGTCAACTGCATGAGTAGTGATCAGTGCATACCTCTTTCTTCTCAGGGATGACCTTCTTGAAGGCGTTGTCCAGCATGTTGGCCAGGACCGAGACACTCTGGTCAGCACAACGAGACTGGCGCATGTCAAACACGTAGGAGGGATGGGTCAAGGTGGTCACCCAGTAGTGTAGAGGAAGACTTTTAGTGATAGATTTGACAAAAAGATAAGAATATAATAGTGACAATGAACAATCCACTACAACGTATTGGTCAGCACAGCATAACCAAAGCATGTTCACACATACCAAAAGATATTTTTCTCTAGAACAGTGATAGCAGTGTGTGAATCAATTAGTGGTGTGGAACACTTCAAAAGGAGAAAGAAACATGCATATGTATCCAGATACATTTGATCTATCAAAAGAAAGAATAACATTCACTTTTTCTTCCATTTTTTTTTCAAAGTCAAGACAGAAGGAAACTCAAAATTTCACATTTCAACATGATGATGTGATTTGTCCCCCTGAAACTGCTTTAACAGATAAACACATGTAGAAGTAGATTCCTAGCCATAAACTTACTGTAAATTCTAATACTATCAAATAGTAAAATGCTAAAATGATCAAAATTTCATTTAAATAGAAACTTTGAAAAAAGATCATGAACTCAATTAAAATTCACAGTTTGCTGAAACACTTATACTGCAGAGAGTCACATAGTCTATTCAATGAGATGCCTTGGCCTTGTATACTATCCTAGGCTATTTTTCTATACATAAAAATACATCATAATGACATTGTTTTCTTTGCAAATTATTCAGCAATTCTAAATTCTCACCTGTTGCTCTTCCAAGCCTCAGCACATTCTCCAATTTTCTCATTCCCACCACAATGCTGACCAGCCATCTCGTCAAAGAAGTCAAACAGGTATTTGATAGTGACCGGCGTCTCCTCAGGTTTATTCAAGATGGTGGAAAGGAAGTTGTTCAAGAAGTGCTCGATTGTTTTCTGTACCAAAATCATGTAATAGCCAGTTAGATCTCTAATTTAGTATTGATAGTGAATAAGGGCATGACCAAGAAAAACAAAACAAAATGAAAACAAACACACACACACAAAGAATGTCATTTATATATCTATTTCATTTTTCAGATTCTGATCAAATTTCAAGCAAGGCAGTACATAAAACTGTTCTGTAGTAATGAAGTACACTGTATACAATGACAGTTAAAAGATCTAATGTGTGTATACTTTACGCATTAAATAACATGACATTTTCTTACAACATTACTGTGTATGAATGTTTCGAAAATAAAGCTATCAAGAGATTTTTGATAAGTATTAAAAACAGAAAATTGCACAGAAATATCCCTTAGACAACGATATTAACATTTACAAGTGTACCTTAATATGAAAACAGCTTAGCATTTACTTTAATATCAAAACAGCTTTATTTGATAATGTAATTCATAGAAATAAGGAGTGATTAAGTTGGTTTTAATATTAGTAAGTACTGAGACCAGGGGACATTTCCCATCATATGTACCTTGGTAACCAAGAGATGGGGAGCAGAGAACTCCTTGTCCAGCTTGGTCCTGGACTGAGGGGCATCTGTGTTCATCTGCTCCTCTGGAACCTTACAAAAGACAATCAACAAATCTGAAGTTTTATTCCAGCCCAATCACCAAAACAAAACATAAAAAATTCAGGACTATTGTATTCTATCTAGTGTCAAAAGGTATCTATCTAGATATAAAATGATCTTCACCATCAAAAATTTACACATTATGCAGTACAATGTATGAGCCCGATGAGGGCTCCAGACACCCATGTAATATTCCTATACTTCATTTAATACTAGATCATGTAGTATGTTGTATTAATGGTCTCCAATAGCAGGGCTCCAGTCTGGTGGCTTGTTTGGGACACTCAAATTTTGAAATTTTAGTGGCCAAAAAAAGGAAACATAAAAAAAGCAATTTGAATCTCAGTTGCCCCAGTGGGCAACATACAGTTAATCTCCCAGGCTATTTGGTGGCCCAGCATCAATCTTCAGTGACTCCTGGTCGTCACGCCACCACTTAAAGCTCAGCTATACCTATAATATACATAGATGCTAATATTAATTTGAAAACAAACTAACACCTCTTGCAATGTATAGGTCAGCAAGATACTCAAATGATAATGATGAGTTAAAGTTTTATCATTGCCACTTTTATATGCATTTATTACATTTTAAAACATTTAATTTCTTTCCCTTTATCCTCGTCATCTCATCATTTTCTTCAATAAAATAATTCATTATTGCAGTTGACATTATTGGTAGACAGAATCACTCACTAGATGCCACAAGCGATAGCCTCCTTCACGTGTCTGAATCTTGGTGTAGTCTCTAATCCTCGCATCATTTTGTCCCTGGCCATCATCTTAGGATAAAGAAAACAGAAAAGTTAATATCCTCACCACCTCCTCCGTCTTTCCTTGGCAAATAAAGCTTACTTCAAAGCCTAATAAAGTTGACTGTCTTCAAATTTCTAAGTTTGACACCTCTCACATTCTGACAAATTGTAAGCTTTGCAATGATACCTAATACATCAAACTACAGAATACACAGAAGGTCACTCTATGAAATTGACATTTAACATGTTTTTTTTTTTTATATCAGCCTTCAAGATTAGATGCAGTAGATTTGCTGAATACAAAGCATTCAAACATGATATTGTATGTCAAATATTCAATTTTCTTCAGGGGCGGATCCAGGAATTCCGTAAAGGGAAGACGCCATTACAAAATTAAAGGGGGGGGGGGGGGTGCATGCACATGCGCATATATGTACATGTACTGTGTCCTGTGAACCAGAACATGTACATGTATGCATGCATGTTACACTTTTGTAGGGTCAGAGTGATATTTTAATAGCATCTTGTAAAATTTGTTAATAGCAACAGACTCACAAAATTCGACAAAATTAAAAAAACAAAAAACAAACTTAAAAAAAAAAAAAAGATATTGCATAATATACAGTACCGGTAAATTTATCAGCATGAATGTTACAGTTGTATGTAATATTTTATAAGGCTAAAACTCACAGATATGAAACATTAGGGTATCCACTGACACTGGCTGGTAGTTTCCACTCCGGTTTTCAATGGAAGCAACTTTCTCAATCAATGCCACACGGTTGTTATCAGTAACCTACCATAGATGGGAACAACATACAGTCTATTGTTTTCTTTCAATCAACACATACAACAGTGTAACTAAACTTCATTCAAGTACATAATGTATGTTGCCAAGGAATCAATGTATAAGTGACCACTTGATTGAAATTCATGAATATAATAACTAAAACTATGGCACATAAAATTAAGCAAATATATTTTACGGTGAAAAATTTGAGCAAATATTCTAACCTATTTCACTTTCTGTCCATTAAAATTGAAGTGCTGGTAATTTGCAGACTTAATCACTTTTAAGAGCAGTGCCAAAAAAAAAAGAGTATGGGAGGATGATATGAGTTGAGTACTATACAGTGTGATGTAATTCAGATACATTAACCCATTGAGGACAGGCTGATTTTACTACAACATGCATTTCCCATAGACACTTGCCTGAGTATACTGTGCCTGAGCATACTGTTGCTACAACATTAATTTCCAATAGACACTTGCTTGAGTATACTCACGACTCTTCCTCAATGGGTTTAAGGATGATTATAAAAATGTTCTTTCCTTCCAGACAGATCATTTTCAAAGTATAATCCAATCTCATACTAGTACTTGATTTTATAAAGGTCTTTGAAGGTGATAATCTAAGCTAGGCATCTACTAGAGACTTGCCTGAGTTCAGCAGGAGGTATTTAAGATATATCATTGTCCCTTTGTGGATACTTTCAAAACAACTTTGACATTGTAAATAGAGTGCATCTGACATGCAAATGGCTTATGACTATGGCTGTTCAGTATGAAATATTCATGTTTACACTTGATCTGTCACTATGAAAGCTTACAAAATTGACCAACATACATCTTTTCCTCCACTGTATAGTAAAGAAATAATGACAAATCTTATGTTCAAATGCAAACATTTTTAGTAAATCAGTATTATACATTGGTAAACACAGCAAAGTGCGCTGGATTTAGGCATTCAAACACTACAGGCTTCCATAAATGGACATGAAGGGTCAATTCAAGATGCTATTGGAACACACTTCAGAAAAGAAGAGAAGTTTCAAGTGTCACGCCGTTCCATACGAGAACCTGGTGGCCTGTTTATCAAGTCTATGTGGATTTCAAAATTCAGAATTGAACAGGTTTATCATTTAGATTTAGACCTTTCAGTCATATTTCAGTCATAACTGACTTCAAAACATTTTGTAATTTTTCTGGGGTTTTGTGTATGTATAATCAACCTTGAGATATACAAACATATGATTATACAAATATATTCCAAGTGTTTGATATATACGGTATGTGATAACATACCCCCATGGTCTCTATAGTGGTTGACCTGGACAGGCTTGCTGCTGTCAGCCGGGGTTGTTGAAATCGTCTTGGTCCCTCAAAAGTCTCTGCTCTCCTCCTGGATGGTACCACACTTTAAGCAAAATAGGGAAAAGAACACATGGTTAAAATGATCTATTTAGAGCTATTAAAAACACAAACTGTAGCTGTTTGTTACACTCTCATTGAGTTTAACATACATTTTAGTCACTTGTGCTTGGGCATAACAAATATGGTCACAATGGATTTTACATATATTTGGAGAGCCAGCAAGTCAGTAATTAAGTGTGTTTTTAACATCAAAGCCTGTACTTCCAAGCACAAAAAAAAGTTCATGATTCTATAAAAGTGGGATTTTTTTGCACATTTCGCACACCAGAAGGCACGTTGCTCAAAGGAAAGGCATGCCAATCTTTTGCTCTGCCATACTTTCCAGTAATTAATAACCGTAATTCCACAGGATGAGAAACACACTAAATCATTCTTACCTAGTCATGCGTTAAAAATTACTTGTGTGAAAATATAGCTGAAACAAACTGGCTGTACGACATTACATACTCAAATCCATCTCATGGGCTCTCTTCTGATTGACAACGTGCCGCCTCCGGTACGCCGCATCAAGGATCTTTTGCTTGGCTTGGGTGATACTGTCAACATGCCAGGACCTTGACATAATACTCGTGTTTCCCCGCTGCTGCCCACCACAGATAGATTCTGAATGAAAGAAGAGATTAATTTAAAGGTCCTGTTTACCTTTGGAGGAGCAGAGATTTTAGAAATGATATCACTTTTGATGCATATGTGTAGGTCAGTTGTGTATCACAAAACATCATACCTTATACAATTTTTGCAACAAAGCCTAAAATATAAAGAGACATCACTATTTTTCTCATTACATCATAACTGTAGACGGTTTAGTTTGGAAACATTTTTATTATATCTATTGTTCACATTTTGTATATGTAGCAATATCTAACATTAGATTATACTGTTTCAAATTTTTTACATTGGTTTGCTTCTATCCCTAACTCACATTTTTGAACTATTTTGAAGCAGTAATGCTGGGTTTTTGTTCCATCTGCAAATGGTAAAATAATGGATTTAAAGCTTGGTCAATGTCAATAATGTCAATAAAACAAAACAAAATGAAATAGGCCAACTGTTCTTGAGGAGGGTTGTAGGGATGGGTATTACACAGAGCTGAATTATTCATGTGAAAGTTACAGATGCTTCAAGAGGTATAAAGTAACATTGATAGAATCAGGTGAGAAGAAATTGTTGCCTGAATGGCATGGTGTTATGATGGAAAACGTCAATATTTCCAACACAGTCAGACGACTGTAATCACTAGAGGAGAGGAATACTCCTTATCTGAGAGAAGAAAATCTAAAGTATACACGAAATCGTTACAAACCAGAATATGGCCAACCTAAAAGAACATGAGGCAGTACTAATAAGCAGTTGACAATACAATTTTCAGTCCTCCCTACCTATCATATCTAAATATTAAATTCTTCTAAAATGAACAAATCTACCACAAGTGTTTCTTTCACACAGGTAATTTGCTTTTGTTATCCTAAAGGTAAATGCTGATTATTTCCATATCCATATTTCAAAATGATGAAAAGCTGTTATAAGTAGTTATACATATAACAACTATTTCTGTAGCCTGGGCTGACCATAGTATATCTTATACTGGCTTTCCTGCTGAGCAACCTTCTCGAATATCTTGCAGTCACCACTGTAGCAGTCAAAGGTTTAAAGCTTTCAATCTGGCTTGTCTGGCATTACTGCTACACCTCACTCATGCAAAAGAGTCAGCAACAATTATGGACAGACAATTGTCCGTTCCTACCACTTCCTGGAATTCCACATCCTCCTCCAGGAGACAGTCAAAGTTGAGGGGAGAAGTATGACTGCCCGCGGTGACGATGTCTACCGGTCCTTTCTCACACTGGATCTTGATGGACTAGGTACAGCAAGTACAGAGACTGGGGCAACGTGTTTTCTACAAACATGAAAAATTATGATGGAACGATCTGATTAGAATGACTTTAATGGGGTGCACAGCTCAGGAAAAGATACAAATAAATGCAGCAGTGGAAAAATGATAATTGTATTTTTTTTTTTAATGTATTGCATAACCTGAGTGACTTTATAATTAATATTTCAGCAAAGAGAAAATATGAGTTTAAATTGATGCTGCTTGGCGCCCCCACCCCCCCCCCCCCCTTTAATATTGTAGAAAGGCACCCCCCCTCTTCACGGAATTCCTGGATCTGCCCCTGAAAGTGTACAACAAACTTAGAATGATCATTTTCAAATCCATTGATGCTTTGATTAGAAAAAATGCATGCAAATCTGAAAGTCATTAAAAAATGGAGAGATGATTGACACCAACCTTCAAGAAGCTCAAACATGCAGAGAGAAAGCCAATTTGACAAGAGCTTCTCCAAAATAGTCTCAGTCTGTTTGATGCACAGAAATGATGAGAGAAAAAATAGGCAAGAAAAATTGTTGACTATGAACATAAATGAGACAAAAGAAATGTCACCAGTACCAGAAAAGTTATGAATTTGCTGTTGTCCAGCATCTAGTCATACCATGACACTCTTAACATAATTATCATTCTTTGACAGTTGCATCACTGCAAATAAAATGTAATATGTGCATACATTTCACATTGATATTCTGTGTATGGAGAAGAAACATTGCAAGCCGAGACACAGAAATATATAGTGGAAGAGAATAGAGTACCAATGCTGGGGAGCTTATGACAGAACAAATGACATAACCAAGAGTTTAACCCGTTGAGGACTAGTCCTGAGCATACTTGTGCAGGTGTCCATGGGAAATGCATGTTGTAGCAAAATCAGTCCGTCCTCAACAGATTAAAGTATGGAACTGGTGCAACAGTACTGAATTAATCGGCATAATCCAACTCAATGAATGGAGCAGCATTAGAATATGTTACAGAAGTTTGTACCACACTTAGAGCTACCAGTAAAGCCATGACACAAAAAAAAAGCCTGTTGATGAATACTAAAGGATATATATACAGTATCCCTGATGAAATTATGTGCATAGTTTCCATAATCACAAAACATAGCATAACCATTCATTAGCTTTATAATACCAAACAGACCAAGCCAATTTCAGTTGAATTTCCAATACAGATGAGCTTCTACTCTAAGAAGCAGGTTTGTTCATCAGCTGAGCATAATTGTGCACAAGTCATACCTTCTGAAAAGTGACCTCATGTTACCAGTATCGGCACTGTCTGCAATTTTCTCCTCAAGAAGAGTCAGCAAAATCCTGGCATTTAGAGGTGAGAGATAAATTAGAAAATTAGATATTTGCAGTAATTTTGTGATCATGGGTATAAAGTAAGATGGTAAATTTACAAAAATCGAAGTAAACTGTACTGACTTCACGGAAAATTTATAAGAAACTAGGTTTCCTCGTGTCTATTTCAAGTCACACTTCATCAAGCACAAGTGAGTCTATGCAATCAACACGATAACACAGCGCATGCAAGACATGACTGCTTAAGCTCTGATATGGATGTACTATAAAATGTTTCAATTATATATTTTGGATACCAGCTTTAATATAACAGTTATAATGTAGTGGGCAACCCATAAAGCCTAATAAAATTGATTACATTTTTAAAGTTGTTAGCACAGATTTCATACAAAGAATTATGCAGACTACAAACTTTGAAATAATGTGATTATACTTTGTCCAACTTCATTTCTACAGCCTTCAATTGACCGTCATGGTAAGAAAGCTGACAACCAAATGAATCATGGTTTTCAAAACTTAACAGTTTTTGGAGTTGGTGGGTCCTCTGTAACATCTACAAGGATTTTTCAATCTTGTGGCAAACTAGGAAACAAAGCATTTATGTTATTATGTTGTATGAGAATTCAAACGAACCGATTCAGCAAATCATATGCTCATTGCTACATTTTGCATGTTCTATATCACTGCCACCATGTTAAAATGTGCTTCTTAAAGTCAGAATTTAATTCTCTGTACTGATTACAACTCACTTTGTGAAGTATTCAAATTTTCCCTCTGACACAAGAATGACTGTGATTAGTGAGGCAATGTTGACTCTGAAACATGGAGATACAAAAAGTATGAGGCTGACGTTTATGTCACAATCTGAACAAATGAAATCAAAAGCACATTTATTCAGATAAACAAATCACTGGCATCAGTTAAGACCTTCAAATATTGTTCCCTTTTCTCTTTTCACTAACATATGCTGTGCTATGAAAGTGTCGTAAGGGAAAGATTACATCCATGTGTAAAAGTTAAATGGACATGTAAATACATACAATGTACATGAATATTCTGATAATATATTTCCATTCCTTCAAATATTTCCTGTAGGCAAAAATTACTGGTAGCTTACATCTAACACTAAAATAACCAGTTGATCTGTTTTTGTTTTGTTTTCTCTCTCTCTCTCTCTACAAACTGGCCGGTAAAGTACCATCATATACAAGGAAGCATAAATACATTACATGTGTATACAATGTACATGACAATGTACATTGGCTCCAGTGTGGAAAATAATTGGAGCATACAAAGCATATATTCAACAAGACCTGTCTGAAATATCATGCAAATGACTATACCCTATCCTTTTTTTTCACTGACATGTAATAACAACTACTTTATACATCCCTTTCCAGATCAGCATCCAAATACTGCATTAGTAATAGAATTACAAAAAAATTGCAAAATGCTCACTGTTTCATCCAGCGCTGCAGCTATTTCACCTCATTATATTTTTGTACATGGAACTACAACAAATTCTTGACAGAATTCGTGACTTGATGGCTACCTCAGCTGTGTTTGTTTGTTTGTATTTTTTTCATAGCAAAAATCAATGTATTCCATACAATAAAGTAAAAGTTTTACAAATAAAGCTCAAGAAAAAATGGAGAAAATACAAAAGGAGGATAGCCCATTATCAGCAGTGGCAATGATTGTCAATTCTGGGCCCCATTTCATTAACAAAAAAATTAAGATAGCAACTCTTGCTAGAAGAGTAACTTCCAATAGCAACAGCCAATCAGGAAGCCCGATTCTTGTCATTACCACGACAATTGCCATTCCAGCAAGAGTTGCTATTATATATATTTTTTTTTTCTTTTGGTTTGTTTTGTTTTGTTTTTGTTTTTTTAATGAAATGGGGCCCTGGCCTTCTATGAAGAGCAATGAAAGAGTCAGTAACCACAAGGGCAAAGTTATGGTTGAAGAGTTTCGAAAATGCATTTTTTGTGACTTTATGAATTGGACTTACTTCGGGATCTGACGTGGCAGGAAGGACATCGAGCCCGGAGAAGAGCATGTTTCGTGTGTAGTCCTGGGTGTTGACAAAGGGAATGCCTAGACCTTTGACCTGTTCCTCTACTTCTGACATGTCAGCCTGGAGGTCATGGAATGCTGTTCAAAAGATGCATAGTAAAAAATATTAGGTCATTTTCACTCCAGAATACCTCTTTTAAATTATGAAAAATTATGCCATAAAGTTGCATGCTATTTCTTTTCTAAATGGCACAGTGTGAACCTCCACAGTTTTCTGAAAGAGGATTAATATAATACAAGAATTGCACATATGGCTATATCTTTAGTAGTAGTAGTAGTAGTAGTATCTTTACATAAGAGACCCGCGGGTCTAGCGCTCACCTGAGTATCGCAAGTTCACCTTTCACGCGGTCACTAATCTAAATTATTCACAGCTCTACCAAAATTTGACCAGGCATTCTCAAGTAGAAGATGAAAATGTACAATAAGGGCCAAATTTTTTAAGATTCCTTAATTTGGGGGGATTGGGGTCCCCTGGGGCCCTCTGGGTGGGGCATGGTGCCCATTTTGATAAATTGAGATCCTGACCCCCTAGGGATGCTACCTGCCAAGTTTGACGAAAATCCATTATGAGGTTTTCAGGAAGAAGATGAAAATGTACAATTCAGGCCCCCATTTGGACCTTCCCAACCACCCACCCCTGCCCCCCAAATGGGCACCCCTGGATCTCCTATGAACAAACTTGAAACTACAGTCATTAATGAACTCACTCATAGTATTTCATCTTAGCTCTATAACTTCTAATTCTAGAGAAGATTTTTAAAGATTCTTTCATTTTGGGAGTTTGGGCCCCCTGGGGGCCCCCTGGGTGGGGCATGGTGCCCATTTTAACAAATTGAGATCCTAATCCCTTAGGGATGCTACCTGCCAAGTTTGGTGAAAATAGGTAATGGGGTTCTCAAGAAGAAGATAAAAATGTACAATTTAGGCCCCATTAGGACCCCTCCTCACCCCCCTCCCCTGGGTCACAAGGGGGGCACCCCTGATTCTGCCATGAACAAACTTGAAACTACAGTCATCAATGTACTAACTCATAGTATTAACTTAGCTCTATCACTTCTGGTTCTAGAGAAGAAGATTTTTACAGATTCCTTAATTTTGGGGGGTTTGGGCCCCCCTAGGGGCCCCCTGGGTGGGGCACGGTGCCCATCTTAACAAATTAAGTTCCTAACCCCCTAGGGATGCTACCTGCCAAGTTTGGTGAAAATGGGTCATGGGGTTCTCAAGAAGAAGATGAAAATGTACAATTTAGGCCCCATTAGAACCCCTCCCCACCCCCCTCCCCTGGGTCCCAAGGGGGGCACCCCTGATTCTGCCATAAACAAACTTGAAACTACAGTCATCAATGTACTAACTCATTGTATTAACTTAGCGCTATCACTTCTGGTTCTAGAGAAGAAGATTTTTACAGATTCCTTAATTTGGGGGGGTTTGGGCCCCCCTGGGGGCCCCCTGGGTGGGGCATGGTGCCCATTTTAACAAATTGAGTTCCTAACCCCCTAGGGATGCTACCTGCCAAGTTTGATGAAAATCGGTCTTGGGGTTTTCAAGAAGAAGATGAAAATGTAAAAAGTTTACGCACGACGGACGACGGACGACGCACGACGGACGACGCACGACGCACGACGGACGCCGGACGAAGGGCGATCGCAATAGCTCACTTGAGCCTTTGGCTCAGGTGAGCTAATAAGCTACAAAATATCTACATGTACTCTTTGCAACATGTGTAGTAAGGTACTAGTAACACACATTTACACCAAGAAAAAAAAAATGATTAAAAAGACAAAAGTAGATACATAGACCAAAATAATGTAAGTTGCATGTGATGACTAGCACAAATATGATTTCCAATCACAACCCTACCCCATCTTTGTCCCTCATCTTTACCTAGAAAATGTCAAAAACTAAAGGAAACATCTCCTAGTGTATATCCTGTAGACCATAGTTCATACAGGCCTGTACCAATGGTAAAATCTTGAAATAATAAGAAATATAATCAACATACAGCACTCTTGTTCTGTCATGTTCAGTCTAACTAATGACCCTACGACATGACCCTATGACATCACATCCAGAAAAAGAAATCAAAATATTACAAAATCATAATTACCATATTAATTTCCCTTGCAGTATATTTGCACACAAAAAAAAAATCCCATATCACCTAATTTAAACATAATCTTATCTGTACGAGTGCACCTTTGTCAAGGCAGTATATGAAGGGGACCTATTGGATCTTATGTTATATTGAAGAAACAAGTGACAAAGATCTACCAATGACTGAAATTTTTCCATACCAGCTTCGACTTTCTGTTGGATTTTCTTTTCAACCAACTCAAGTTCCTGCGCCTGCTTGTCCAAGTTCTCGTAACTCCTACGGTACAGTCCGAAGCCAACCAGCACCATCACAATGATGATCAGCACAGCACCGCCACAAGCACCACCGATGATGGCGCCCAAAGGTAAACCTGTTGGGTACTGCACATAGCCAACAGAAAAGCCAAGGTTGCCTTGACTCACCTGCAAAGTGACAACAGTAAGATGAGTCAAGCATGTTACATGAATAGGGAAATTATTTGTATTTGTGAAATGAGTGCAGATATGGATGTTTATTATTTGCTGTAGCTCACAATGAATGATATTGGTCCATGGTCCATCTTAACACAAGAGACCAAGTTCTTAGTACATTATAACATGCCAACTTACAGTACTTACATGTAACCAATGTCCATTAAATGTTCATTTGTGTCTTGTGATCATGGTAATTTCATACCTAACCACATTTGGGGTTAAATCTTTAATGTCTCTTATGCTTTCAGTCAATAGAGCAATGAAAGCATATTTTCACCTGCTATTGATATACTTATTCTAACAGCATATTCCCAACAGCATATACTTAACAACATTTGGGGTTAAATCTTCAATGTCTCTAAGGCTTTCAGTCAATACAGCAATCAAAGCATATTTCCACCAGCTATGAATATACAATTTTAACAGCATATACCCACTTTTTATACCACCAAACAATTCTGTGTCTGTATGAATGTGCATGATATACATAACGATTAAGTAATAACAAGCAAGAGTTAGCAAATTCTTCGTATTTGTGTTAATTCAATAAGTTTTGGTGCTTACAATTTTGTTAATTCAAAAATGTTAAAAGAAAATGCATCAAATAAATTCTGCAAAGCATTGTTCATTATACAATGGATTTCTGGCAAAAAAAAATATATATATATTTCTACCGACTTCAAGAACAGATGATGCAAATTTCTTCAGGGGCATCAAAAGGAATAGTGTGCATGTGGTTACTATGGAATACAGTCTAAACTCATTTGACTATACCACATGGTTATAAAAAAAAACAATATCATAATTTCCCTTATGCACACAATAGGCCTACCTACTGATCACAATATGTGTAAAATGTCAAGAAACATAGTGGACTCTACACAACTACAGAGGTTTTCTGTCCTTTAAAGAAACTGTATCTTCTCATTGTTTTCTCCATTTCACAGAGAAATGTTACAAACTGCTTAGACATATTTCTAAGTTGAAATCTAAACCTAGAATGTAAAATTATTTCTCCAACATGGACGCATTTGAATAAAAGGATGCGTCCCACTGACATTTGTCAGTTATTAAAACAAGAATAGAAATAGAACAGCCAAATAAGATGACTGAAGAACTTTAAAAACAATTTAATGGAGAAAGAACAAAATCAATCGATCAATGGCATAATTCACTACTTTAATATCTACAAAAGACAACCATGCTTACATGGACTGCTGGAAGATTTCTTGTCGGACCTTCCCCTAATGAACCATTATTAAATCCTGCCGATGGTGCCTTTTCTGGCATCTTGCAGATCAGCTTTTCGCTTTCCAAGATTTGGATTGCACATATACCATCTCCGCCGACAAAGACCTGCACATCACCTTCTTTGCTAGCCAGGTCGAGATTACTTCCCTAAAAAATATGAAATGTGGATGGACATGAAAGAGATAAGAGAAAACATGGCAATTGTGAGTTGAAAAAAGCTATGTACACAGAGGAAAACACCAACAAGGATTTAAATGGAAATTTTTAGGATAGGTGGTTAGCTTTTCAGGATTTTATGCACTTTGAACACAGCGTATTATAATTACCACAGTAGTCCTGTGTATCTCATGTTCTTCAGTAGCAAAAATACACCCACAATACCTTTTAAAAATGGCATCACATTTCTATGTATGACAATTGCCATAATACTAATTGCATACAGCACATTCAACAAGAAATTTGTATAGAGACAATCCTTAAGCATGTTAAAGATCTCTGCTTGAGAAGGTGGCTCATCACTAGTCCATTAACACCAGCAAGAAGCAGGCAGGCAACTGCCATTGATTTATATTACGTGTCAGACATATCATTTTTACACCCATTATACTTTCAGAATTCAAACTCAGAAGTAGTTCAATATATAAATAAATATATGTACATATATATAATTCTTTTTTTTTTGTAATCATACATATCTGTCTGTCTTCATGTAAATGTATAGGATTGTTCTTCGTCACACATCTTATGGTTTTGATCCCCCTTTTAATTCCTTTTTGTTGCCCTCTATATCAATAGTTGTCTTCTTCACCTCCACACGCTCTACATGCTCTGTACATGCATGTTGAAAATCAAACTATTTCCCAATGATAAAGAAGCCTTTCCGTTGTGTCTACACCTGTGTACCTCATCAGTCAGGTTAGTGCACACTGCGCTTCAAGTGCGCACTCAGTGCATGCATACACACCTCAAATATATGCAGCTTGAATTCCTCTCTGTTTTTGCCCCATTTACCAATGATAGTCTTTCAAAAAAATTGAATAGTTATCTGGATTCAGACGGTTATTTTTTTTTCTTTGTCCCTATTTATTGCAAATCCAGTTCTTTTTTATGCCACTTATGATTTATGAAACAGTGTATAATGACATACAGTTTTAATATTGTATATTTGCTCATGGGATCAGCCTCGAAAGGCCAATGGCCTACTGCTGATTTCCTCCACCATTTATTTTAATTGTTATGTCAATCTTGAACACACACTTTTTAATTTTTAACTGTGATTATGTACTTATCCAAAATAATTTTTGGTTTGTATATGTATGTGTTGGAACTGATTGATTGTATATTTATATGTTTTTACCTGAACTTGTGGAAATAAACTTGAAACTTGAATTTTTTTAGCAGTGTCTTGGTATATTAGAACCACACTTCCCCTAACATTCAACTTTACTGGGTTAACCTAATGGAAGGAATTTCAGAGATGAATCTTGAATATGAAAGGATACAATACAATTTCCTTCTCAAGCATTACATAGATTACATGTAGATGGATATAATTGGCGTATGACATTTTCACTGATTCCACTTTCATTTTAATAGCAAATCTCACATTAAGTTCTAGCAAGTTGCTTTCAGGCAGATTGAAAATTGAATCTGGTCCCTCAAAATTGTAGTAAACTGGATCTGGGAAGTATGTGATGATTTCATTCCAGTCGATGACAAAACCATCAAAGTCAAATTGTAAGGAAGCCGTAAGACCATCCTCAGTTTGTCTTCTCCTCCGTGATGCCGTGTCCCCAGGATAGGTTGGCGAGGGACAAGTAAGAACGGTGGCACTTCCATTGCCATTACAAATCTGAAAATAAAGGCAGATAGAAGTAAAGAATTCAATGTTAAGAATTTATATTTCAACATTAGTCTACAACACAACAATTTTTTATACAAAAGTATCAGTTCTACAAAAGTTTGCCCCTTTATATTCCGGTCTTAATGCATGAAACGTGCTTGAGAGAAGTTCTTTCCTTATGGTTGTTGCTTTTACATGAATCAGAAATGACATCATTAATTTGAAAATGACACTAGAAATGCACTCAGAGAGCGCAGACCACCGCCAAGACAGCAAATCATTTCTAACCATACACATAATAGATATACTCTTTCCCAATTAAAAAAATCCTTTTGTTTACGTCATCAGTTTCCAGCTGTGCAGTGGCTTGCCCAAGCACAGCACACGCTTTCAGTGCATGGGTGCAGGAAAACCTCCAGTATGTGCAGCTTGAACTCCCAAGCTCATATGCCAAAAGAACAAAAAAACCTTCAAAGATCTATAAAAATTCTTGGATCACTACCAAAACTTAATCATCTGTTCCTTGTGTCTTCATCAACTTTTCCTGCAAGTTTCATTCAAATCCATTCACAACTTTTATTATTTATTTTGTTAAAAGAGAAACCAACACTGATGATCACTTAATCTCCTTCCTTGGTAGAGGTAATGAAAAGAGAGAGAGAGAGAGAGAGAGAGAGAGAGACAGATAAATATTATGACATATATTCTGTCACCTAAATATTCTTTCAGAATACATTGTATATCACAGGCTTTGTTGGTCTGAATTCTGAATTATAGCATGTGTCACATGCTAACAACAGGAAAACGCACTGACTCCTCATATTTCTGTCAATCACTCCACACTGGTTGGCCTCATCAAGTTCTTAATTTCAATGAAGTCTCATTTGATGCAGAGACTCCAACTCTCCCGCTTTTGACGGGAGATCTCCCGCCAAAAGCTCATTTTTGCAGTATCTCCCGTTCTCCCGCTTATTTCTCTCGCCCTGGCTCTGTGTCTCCCGCTTGAAATGATTTACTTATTGTCATCGTATTTTGAAAAATAAGCCTTAGATAGCACGAGAGAGCATCAAGAACCCTAGAGCTATAGAGCCCTAGACCCCAGTCAAAAGGAACTTCGCGCACATCAAGTTGGCGGAGTCTCCCGTTTGCCGTAGGTTTCAGGCGGGAGAATATCCAGATCAGAAGGTGCTTGGGGTTGGAGTCTCTGTTTGATATCCTGAATAATATGAGCTATTAATAATGTTGGTACTAATGTGAGATAGCATTTCACGTTTATGAATACCAGCACTTATAAATTTCAGGAAAACTTCAAACAACACAAAATTTCAGGATAATTGGGAGACCTTTCACAGTACATTTACCGGTAATCATAACTTGTAAGAATTCCTCTTATACAATATAAATACTTGCTCTTTGGAATCATATATCGGGGTAATTTGAAGAATTAACTGCAGACATATGGTGTAGATAAAACATAAGCAATAAAAACCATGTACAGACCTCTGACGTCTCTGCTCCAGAAGTTTGTGATATTGCCTTGATAACTGGCATCTGAATCAAGTCAAATCTTTCTCCAGTGACAATTATATCAAGACCTCCCCTGAAATGGCAAAATCAAGTATTAGTATATTACATATGTGATGATGTTAGGTAAAAAAATCCTGACTAAAATAATATTCACACTGATTTAAAACCAATCTTGGTCCTATTATACAAAGAGTATTTCTAAATGAAACATCAGAATAGCTATGTACAGTTGAACCTCTCGTATCCGGACAAGTCGGGACCGGGGCTCATCCGGATAAGGGATTTGGCCGCACACGGGAGACTCAATGCTTTATACATGTACATATACATACACATGTACTGATGTAGCCCATTGTAGTACCACATGTAGTAATGTGTATACTGCAACCTTTTCATTGTTACATTTGGGGATGTTTGGGGATGTTAAAATGTCTGAAGGTAAGCAATTTGGAAGGAAATTTGATGTAATATGTATGTCAATCATGTTGGAAGTAATATGTAATTCATGTGTCTTTGTGTAGGAGTCTCAAGGAGTTGGGAATCCCCCTTTCCTCCCGTATGGCTTTATTTAAAAAAAAAAAATTCACGGCGAGATTGCGTCCGTATAATAGAGAGATCCGGATAAAGGGAGGCCGGATAATAGAGGCTCAACTGTAGTTACCATAGATACAGCTAATCAGCTTCAATTGACATATACACTGTAATATTATGGTTGTACTTACTGTGATTTGCAATTTAAGTATGGAGGACATATGCTTGCAAAGGCATTGACTCATTTTGTGCCACACTTACAGAAGGTAAATTGGCATGGCATTACCAGTGAAGTACTACATACTATTTAGTAACAAGAAGAATGAATACAGTGACTTTTTAAAGAACGGGTTTGTTAAACTCAAGAAATCTCTTCCAAGAGTCTCCTGTTGAAATTGACGATTCCACCATGTTGATCCATTATGTCCACTTGATATACGGTTAAAGTCTGACTTACGACATAATCGACTGTGTCCTGTCCAAGCCAGTGATAACTGGGTTGGGCTGGAAGGTAAACTCATCGGCTGTTGTCAGCTGTGTTCCATCAAAGGTCATAGTCAGAGCGTAACTACCCACTGAAGATTTTGCGGTTGTACACGATGTTTCATTTGGACTACGAGCACTGTGGAAAACAGAAAATACATGTATACATGCATTTCTTCTTTGTTTTTCACTGTATCCCTCCATGAAACTACATTACAATATATTATTTATACTAGACCAAATGAAAAAGAATTTGAAACAATGGCTTGGAATTTGAAACCATCAGTTTCTGCTTTACCGGGCTAAAACCCTGCCAAAAAGTGGAAGCCAGTTCATAACAGTGATGTAATGAATTTGGAGCAAACACCCAATTCTTTTAATATCTCATTTTTTTCTTCATTCTCTTCAGTACATCTCTCTGAAAACACCTCAGTCTTTAGGGTGACATGTTGTTTGATGAATTACATACTTTTTTTTTTTCAAAGAGTGCAATGGACAGATCTTTGTTCTGTTTGTTATGCTTTTACTCATGAGAGTGTCATAATGAAGTCTGAATAAGTTGCTCATTGCCATACATCTATAATTGCTTACTCTGTGTGTGTGTGTGGGGGGGGGGGGGGGGGGGACAAAAAAGTCCTCTCCTGTAATTGAAATTAGATGATTATTAACCAGGAGTGAAACTGCACAAAACATTGATAATGGTTTCACAATCACATATGAGTCAGTCTCCAAGCTCATTCAAAATGCTATATTTTCTTGTATGGTGTACAGATATGCATGCAATCCTATAAAACATCATCAAGAGCATAATATACATACGCTCACGCAAGCTTTTCTCATCTGAATAGAGTTTGCAATACTTCTCAATGTAAACAGACAGAATTAAAAAATCAACGGCACATGCTTTAAAGCCTCTTATTCTTCAAGGTCACTCATATGCTGCATTCGGAAACTTTAGTACATGTATTCCACGCTATTTTGAAATACAGGCCCTTGTATAAGAGCTCAAACATAGAGTAGGTCAGTCTGAATACTAATATTATGAACCAGTTCCTTATATGTCAACCTGGCATACCAGGTTCTAAAAATGTAGACCAAAGTGCCTGCAGTTGAGACTTAAAGTTGTGTGTATTTGCGATATGCTGGCCAGAAAAATTACTTTTTTAATTAAAAAATTACAGTTTCTCCTATCAATATCTGTTCTTTTTCTGTCAAAACTGTCTGTGTATTTTTGTCTAATTAACCTATCACAATGCAATAGTATGCTTGTTTTGCTATAAAACTCATACAAATACCTGCGTAGCAATCAATAGTGAGCCCAGTAGATTTTGACTTTCGCTGACCACACCAGTGCCATAGTGTATGACATATGAGCCGCGTGCACGCTCTACTAAATCTCAAGTGTGATCAATATTTTGCATTGTACATCTAGTAGATTATGGAGAGGGGATACATGTGCTGCTTGACTGGTTTTACATAGACAGACTATTATTAACCTGTCTGTTTTTTGTTGACTGGCAAAAAGAATCTCGTTTAGGGGTATTAAAGGCTCTCAGAGAATTGCAGGGGTAACCAGTCAAGTCATAATCAGCAAATGGGTCACATCCCTGTTTACGAGTCAAATGACTTGTCTACCAGCTAATAAAATGTAAGCCTACCCACATGCAGCTTTCTAATGTCAACTCACATATCAATACATTCTTCATCTCCGAATCGGGCTATTACATTCCTTCCAGAAGTGAGGAAATCTCCAGAAATCGTGACTCTGGTTCCACCTGCCGCTGGTCCCTCTGTCGGAGTGAATCCACTTATCATGGGATCCTTGGTAGAACACACATGAACAACGGGTAAACAATGTATGTGTCTGATCAGTCTCAAAGTGTTCATTTCAGCACTTTGCAGCTACATGTACATGTAAAGCTACTAGACTGTATACTGTACTTTAATATACTATTTGAAGGCACCTATCGTGTGAATATAGTGGAATACAGTTTCATCCCCTATCAGCAAAAATGACTTCTACACTTTGGCTCTTTTCATCACTTTTAATAAATTGAGGTGTGCTACATCATTCTCCTCTGGATGAGTTAAGAGAATCAGAGCTAAGAATACACAGCTGTATTTTCAAGTTCACTTTATGGGTCCTTGAAGGAGTAAATGGGGTAAATATCAGTCTCACAGAATACACTTACTCTGTAGAGAAACTCCTCTTCACTGTTTGCCTCTCTCGTTTGATTATCCAGAGTGACTGTGAGGTCAATTTGTCCCTCCACTATTTGACCTGCTCCTCCCGTCAAACAGCTGACACTAACAAGAAACAAGAAACAAAACAAAACACAACAAAACAATCAATATGTGGAATTAATGCACTGCATGCACTGAAACTTAGGCAGCCTAAAAATAAAAAATAAAAAAAAGAAATGCCTAGCTAAAACTCTCCTATGGGTGCCTTGTTGAGGTAAGTATACTGTCATCTTAAATGCTTTTTTTTTTGGCCCAAATCAAGGTACACAATATAAATGGTATGTTTGAACAATTCATATATTAAAATATCACTGAAGGTGATTAATACCCCCGCCCCGTGACGACAGTCTTACCCAAGAAATGATCTTTCCTTGATCTTCTGCCATTTAAATGCCGTTACCATGGCAACGCAGCTTCCGACACGTCCGAAAAATATGTCTTGCACATCTTCCCACCAAGACTATTGTGTGTGCCACATTTCATAAGCTTTTGTCAAAAACTGAGGAAGTAGTTCAATCCACAAGATCTTTCCTTGATCTTCCGCCATATGCCGTTACCATGGCAACGCAGCTTCCGACACGTCCAAAAAATATGTCTTGCACATCTTCCCACCAAGACCAATGTGTGTGCCACATTTCATGAGCTTCAGTCGAATACAGAGGAAGTAGTTAAATCCGCAAGATCTTTCCTTGATCTTCTGCCATTTATATGCCGTAACCATGGCAACGCAGCTTCTGACACGTCCAAAAAATATGTCTTCCACATCTTCCCACCAAGATCAAGGTGTGTGCCACATTTCATAAGCTTTGGTCAAAAAACTGAGGAAGTAGTTAAATCCGCAAGATCTTTCCTTGATCTTCTGCCATTAATATGCCGTTACCATGGCAACGTACTTTCGGGTACTGTCAAAAAATGCGTCTTGCACATCTACAACCAAAGGCACACATCTGTACCAAGTTTCATGGAAATTGGGCAAAAACTGAGGAAGTAGTTTGCAACACAAAATTTTCCATCATTTTGGCTCATAATATGTGAGCTGTTACCATGGCAACATACATTTTGTCACTGTCAAGAAATGTGTCATGCTGACCTATATCCTAAGACAAACATTCAATATGAATTCCATGAGAATTGGAAGAACACTGATGAAGCAGTTTTGCCATGAAGCATTTTGCCCTATATTTTACCAATAACATGCCGTTACCATGGCAACGCACTTTTTGCCACTGCGGAAATATGTGTCTTGCACATTAACATATTCAGATGAACATCTGTACCTAATTTCATAAAAATTGATCAAAAACTGTGGGAGGAGTTCGCGACGCAAGATTTGTACCCATTTTTGCCCATAATATGCCGTTACCATGGCAACGTACTTTTGGGTACTGTCAAAAAATACGTCTTGCACATCTACAACCCAAGGCACACATCTGTGCCAAGTTTTATGGGAATCGGTTGAAAACTGAGGAAGTAGTTCGCGACGCAAGATTTGCAACGGACCGACTGCCCGACCGACCGCCCGACCGCCCGACCGTCCGCTGATTCCTATATACCCCCTTCAAACTTCGTTTGGCGGGGGTATAATGAGTGTAAGGTCACCTTGCTGTCTCACTTTTCTTCATGAAAAGGATGTATTGGCTATAAATAGCAAATCGTTTTTCCTCTTTTTTTTTCTCTCTTTTTTGTTTTAATCCAAAACAAGGTGCCCAGGCAAGATTACTTGAATGGGAGTATGCAAAATGCTTGCAAAAACACCAAAAATGACAGAATGGTATGGTGTAACATAGGTGTTTTTAAACTTGGAGGACTCCAATTTTACACAAATATATAATGAAAACAATCCTTGACAAGCACTTTGTACTGCTTTTCTCTTTTGCTGCATAAAAAGATATGGAGACAGAGAGAGCTACATGGCAGGTACAGAACAGTGTCTTAATAATAAACCATTTTTTGGAATGCAACAGCGAATGTTTTGGTGTAATTTCAGAACAGGAAATGTCACTGCTGTTGTCTTGTACACCAAATATGCAATGAATCTGTTTTGTGCAATAAGCCCACTTCTATTTATGTCTACTTTCACACTTTAAAACAAATACATTTTTCATTCACTATTTGACACGATCAAAGGACTCCTCAGGAAAACGGGAACATACTTTTTATTTAAAAACTTTTACAAAAAATGTTTGTTTCCTTCACTCTCTCATTCTTATTTGTATAATTCCATGTCAGCCTTTTGGACTTGAACTTGAAAAGAATGTAAATTAAAATGTGATGTAATTCTCATAATGCTATCACAAACATATGAATCAAATTTTATCCCCATTAATACAGATCATATAAATTTCCAGACAATTGCATGCGAGTTGGCTGAGGTCGAAAGAATTAATGAGAAATATCAATGAAGGTGATTAATACTCCACATAACAATTCTGTGTTTGTACACTGCCAAGAACGATGGATACGTGTTTGTAACATTTTATGATATATTGTACTAGTATACTATAAAGCTTATTCCTACTTTGAGAGCCATAGTGTGCAGTTACAAATTGTACCAACTTTATAGGAACTTTTCTGTTCTCTTCAAACTGTATCTTGCACAATTCCACATCCTGGATCCAGTTTTTTAAGTGTGCCAATTTTCTTGTGACTTTCTCTAAAAATTGAAGAATATCAGACTGAGTAGTATGACTTGCAAAGCTCTTTACTTCATTTTGGAGCCATGATGTGCTTTCATCATGGCAATAATATTTGCTGCAGTTCTTGTACAAAATTCTTGCAGAACCCTAAATAGAGCTGATCTTGCGCAATGTTTCTTTTGAATTGGTTACAGCTTTATGATATGTTCATAATATCTGACCCTATTAGAGAAATTGGTAACAAGATGGTTCTGCATTCTTTCCTTCTCTTTTTTTTTTTAATACAATCACTACCCCAAATGCTTTGGTTGGCTTACGGTTGTGCCTCTGAATACAAACCTTTGCCCAGGCTCATAGAACTCTTCCATGTCATTTAGATCACATTCAATCCCTGCCACTGTGATATTGGAGATATCCTCAAAGTTCACTCCAAGGTCAGTTCCAAAAACTTCTAATCTTGTTCCTCCATCTACTGGTCCAATTGCAGGGTAGAACTATCAGAGAATTTCAGAGAGGAAAAACTATAATTATCACATGCTATTGATCATGTATCACCCACAGAACTGAAAAGGAACATGTGCTTTCTATTGACAGTTACTAAAATTTCTTAAACTACTTTTGCAAAATGTCACACACCCACTGCTTGTCAATTTTCCAAAAACAAAAAACAAAAACCAACACCTACAAAGAAGAAACAGACTAAAGTTTCTTTAATAATGCATATGGCATAAATTCCTATAATCTGAATTTGAGTCACATTTAGTGAACCTACATGCATAACAAGAGTATATACAATGTGTATGTGACCCTGCATCACAAAACGCACAGAAAGTCGCCAGACAAGAAATGTTAGTTAAGAAAATAATCTACAACAGCAGACGTTAAGCTTTAAAATGATGCATGATTCAAATCAAATGGACTCTCCAAACCTATCTAAATATTGGAAAGAAAACACACACTCAGGAAAAGTGTGAACTGAGAAAAGAGGTTCTGAAGTGCAGTGTCTATTTAAGTGCTAAATTTTTACCAAGCCACGCTGGCTGTGCAACGAATGGGACAAAAACAGGATATAAACCACCAGAGTAACAACAATGAAGGGATTATCAGATTAAACTGAAATTGAGCGTGCCTAATAAACGCATGTTGTTCATAACTGATGCTAACTTTCAAAGCAGTAGCATCATCCTTTCAAAAGTCATTAGAGTTGAAAGTGAAGAGTGTGTACAAGGTTTTTAAGAAATGAAAAGGGGACTCTAAAAACACACCTAATCACACTATTCTACCAAAAGATGTTCAAGATAAATTGCTAAAAAAACACACTTTCCTGCCCGTTTTATGATCCCAAATTTTAGCAAAATGTAGAAGAGGACTTGCTCATTCAGAAAATATGAAAAAGTCAAGATCGGATAGGTTGACCCATTTCACCTATTTTCAGTCCTCACATAAAATCAGTGTGTGCAACTTTTTGTTCGTTTTGTGGTGCACGGTCACATATACAGAATTGCAACCCTTACGTCAAGAACACACAATTTTAAAACATGTTAGCATTACAAACATGTAATCTGCACAATACACATGACCAGTCCTGTACACAATGTACTTTGTTGTATTATACAAAATATGATGTTTCAAAAAGCACGGAACAAGTTCAAAAACAGAATTATTCAAAGTATTCATTGACTACACTGTTTTTAATCACTGTTGTCATATCCCTATCCAAAACAATATCTCCGTAACAGGCTGAACTGCATCATGACTTCCCAATCAAGGACATTCTAATATCAACATCATCACAGGTCAATGAATATTAAGTCTGATAATGTACTTACACCAGTTATTTCAGGGGGATTACATTGCAGATATTGGCTTTGATCGAGGGGAGTATTCTCCTGGCAGACTTCGCTCTCTTGGACATTGCAGTCATCACCACACCACAGACATTCTAGTTTTGTAGGCGTCGACACGGGTGATAGACAGCGACTGCAGCTTCCGCTATTCACTGAACACTTGTAGAGTGTCACTATTAAAAAAACATGAAGAAGTAATTTTACAAGATAGTGCAATTTGGCATTTCAGTATAAAATACAAACGGAAAATCATATTACACGATAAAAAGATTGTGGAGATTCTAGGTGCATACCGCTGGTCTGAGATGAATGACTCCACACGAACAGGAGATCACTATTTTACTGTAAATGTTTATATTTTCGCGCAATTATTTTTTCACGTTGGGTGGCTTAAAAACATAATCATTGGTTCCTGAATTCAGCCTGTGCAATTGTTAACCCATTCAAAACGTGCAGAGAAAATTGTGAATGTATTTTCATGGGTTTTAGAATTCACGCTAGCCATACTCCTGAGAAGCGTGAAATACGCGAAAATTTCTGTGTTTACAGTAGTTTGCCTCAAATTCATCAATAAGGTCCTCCCCTGATATACATGTAGGGCCTATGACTTCTTAATTTTTTAAAAGTATAACATTACAAGCTACAATTATCATGAAACTGAAGTTCACCTATTCACCAGGTGAGTGGTTTCAAGTTTGTTGCTAGTGTTAGTGTTGGTGTTAGTGTTATCTTTATAATGTATTGAATCAAGCTAAAACACTACATATCACACCATCAAGTGTGATATCGATTGCTACTATTGCTCGTGTGAGGCCTAAATGTACCATATAAAATAGTAATTCCACATGAAATCAAACAGAGATGCCTCAGTTTATATTAAACAAATAATAGTGAATGACTACAAATTTCTGAACTTCTTGGAAACAGCATGGATTTCTTTTTTTAAGCTCTGTGATACAAAAATATACAGGAGGGTTTTGCAGATTTGTATTTTTAGCTCGGTAGACAAACTACTAGTACCTTTAACAGTTTCTAACATACATACAATGTACCATACACATGCCCATACACATACATTTGTATTCAATGTAAGTGACAATATGCTATCCATAAACTCACTTATGGGTTCACATTCTCTTCAATTTGGGTCATTTTATGATGAAGTAGCAATTTAATCCAATCATGAAATATACAAATTATTGATTTGGTGTAAACCTGATTAAGATTAGCAAAATACGATTGGGTTTAATAAATGTATGGTGACATTTACACAAACACAAAAAACCAGAAAGTGACATATTTCATGAAACCACGCAAGCGACTGATGTTAGCCAGGAGGTAAACATCACTCAAATCACTGACATGAAGAGGGGAATTACAGTATATACTTTTGTGCCATCATTGGACTGAATATCATACAGTGCTTCTTGAGTCATTAGTGAAATGTAAGATAAACTTCACACATTGACCTTCACCTTTTATCTTGTGTCCCTCACATCTTGTGTCTTCATTTTCACTTGAACTTTGATAAATCAAAAAATCTCATTCCAATAAATTTAGCCATCATCCAGCTATTGCATCTATCAAATACAGGTATGTATTCATGTGTATTCTCATTCGAATTCAATATCTCTTTCGTTTCTGATATAATAAACTGGAAGGCTAGTATTTGCTCTTAGTTCTTGGCATACTATTGTTTAATAATAAACTCCACTCAAACTCAACTCAAGCTCATCAGACAGGTAGACAATATAAAACAAAATGCCTTTAGTTTACTATTTCATGATGGAAATAAGAATTAAAATGGAATGCACAAAGTAATATGGTGTACTTCATGTATGTAACTTGTGCAAACCTTCAGATCCCGTCAAGTCGTCAATGACGTTTTGGGAATTCCAGCGGACAGACACACTCACAATGGTTTGGAGGACTTCACTGCTGTACGTGTACTGTGGGTGTCAAGATTACAATTTGTGCATATTATGAGGAACGTGAAAATCAAGTCCATATCTAAACGAATACCAATTCCATGTTTATTTCCTCTACATTCTAAACAACCAAGGTGTAGTGCAAAATGTATACAGTGCATGCTATTACATATTGAGTTCAATTTCATAAATGCATGTGCAGCAACTTATACTGTACAAGATTAAAGCAAACTTCATGCTACTACACCTACTTTGTAATAAATGAGAGAATGACCATTCACTGGACAGCAAAACTATGATGCCATCGCTCGTTTTGCTCATTCCTTTCCAGACAGTAAATGGAGAAAATTTACAGTGGTAAGCACATTTCAATCACTATGTTTTTACACAAACTGGAAGTTATTTATCAAACTGAACTAAAAAGTTTTGACTGCAGAATGTAATTTACAGCTACACTGTTACCTAAATCTTTGAAAAGTCAGTTATTCTGAATCCCAGAATAATTACAGACATCAGAGCCAATAAACCAATATGTCACTTCCACATGAAAGGCCACTGGGATAAAATCTGGATCTATTGGATTTTATGATCCCTATTTTATGCACACTTTATACAATAATGATATCTGTGCTAAATGGAAAAAAATGAAACTGCATACTTTCAGGAAGGTTTCCTGGACAACAAGATATCCATTTAAGCCGTAACGTCAACATGGAATGTCATTCACTCATAACTGAATTACGGACTCACGGTGCATTATGTGAGGTATAACGTTACAAACTGATATCCATGAAAACTATGTTGTGCATTTACATAAAAGTTCTTCATTATAGTATTAGTATGTGGACATACAATGTAGTATGCTAAGTCTACTCTAAAGTATGTGCTAATGGACAGAGCTCTAATATGGCTATACCAGGGCTCAACACTAATGGTGACCAAGTTTCCCGGGGCTACTCAGAATTTATGTTGGGTCACCAAATTTCCAGTAAGATTATCTTTTGGTGGCCCAACTGATCTACTATTAAAGATTCAAAAGGGCTTGTTATGTTTGCTAAACACCTCTTTTGAGCAACCAAAATTTCAGATTTAGAGATTTTAGTGGGCAGAGCAGACCACTGGAGAAAAGATTTGTGTCAGGTCCTGGATAGACAACATAATCTGCTTTGTGTTTCCACAAAACACCTTAATACCCCATTTTCCAATATCATAATTGGTATATAACAATTCAATAAACTTTCGTATGGTTAGTGGTCACATTATTCCAGTCATATCATTATATGAAGAGTAGTGTGCATATTCATGTAAACCGAAGCATACATGTGAGGTTTGTAGTCACTGTCAACAATATCTCACCTGTCGAGCAGGACAGTTGACAAAAGTCTCATTGAAGTATGTTACTGCTACAGTCTGTTCACTTCCATCTACATGCATGACACATTCATACACAGTGACCTGTAGAGCAGAACAACGCAGAAAAATATGGAAGTGCGGACTTGATTCTTCCTCACTCATAAAATCTCTGATTTCCAATTATATTCTACAACTGGCTTTACTACAAGGCTGTGTCTGTTCTTGCTCGATGAAAGTGGAGCCGTCTTCCTGCAAATGATCCTGAAAAGGTTGTAACATTTAGATATCAATGCCTTGTCACATACAAAGTACATTGTATCTGTCTCATCCTTTCTAATGTACTCTTTTGAAGTGGATGCAGCCACTTGACTTTTACACTGAAGACTTGTAGTTCTATGCAAGAATGAACTTTCTGTTTTGATTTGAGATGAAGAAGATTGCAAACACTAATGCAATGAACATCTTATTTCTCAGTCCTTTAGTACAGTCTCATTTCAAATTTCAGTTTCCTTCAATAGCTGTGTAGGCCTACTGCAGCAAGACATATTGGATTTATTCTATTTGACCAAGATAAGGACCTATAGGCCTACTGGCAGAGAAAGAGAATTAACAAAATCTTTATGATGATAAATATAAATAGTCAGAATATACACCTTGTCATCTCAGCATTATATTCACTTAGATGGTTCATCATCACATTCATTTTAAGATAAAATGTTTTGCCATCTGCATCATTCTAATACACAAATTGATTGAATGGAATATCACATTTGAAAGGTTTCTATATCTCCCATGGGGGATGGGTATTTATAATTATAAGGTTGCATGTTTTTATCCCACAATCTATTTGTGTCGATACACTTGACCTACAAAGTTGTGTGTTATACCTGGTACTCTCCCAATTCTATTGATTCAGATGATGTTACTTTACATTCTTGGGGTGTTACTTGATGACAGAAAGTCTTATAGAATACATTTTTCATCAAAAACCATTCAAAGTGCCATGGGCTAATACTACATCGAGTCGGATGACCTCTTTTAAAGGTATATTATATTATTGATGGAGATTAGGATTTATAGCTTTTAAATTTTTGCAAGATACCAAGAAACCACTGGTCTATGAAATAGTACTGAGCACACCATTCTATTAAAGAGGAATTCAAAGTTTATTTGATGAAAATCGGTTTTGGAATGGCTGAGACATCCAAAAGCAAAGTGAAACAAAGCAATCATAATAAAAGGTGGGTCCCACTTTTTATTAGGGTTGCTCTGTTTTGGATATCTCAGCCATTTCAAAACCAGTTTTCATCAAATAAAAGTTGAATTCCTCTTGGAATTGTGTGCTCTTTCACATTCATGAGAGGTTTCTCATTATCTCACCAAAAATGCTGGAAATCTGAAGATAGGTCTCAACTACATGTATTATTATGATTCTTATTATTGTTATTATTATCAGTATCAATATTGTTGTCATTACCATTATTATTATTATTATTATTATTATTGTCATTCATTTATTTATTTATTTATTTATTCATTTATTTATTTATTCATTTATTCATTTATTTATCTATTCGGCAATTCAACACACAATACAAGCGCACATAGAATACAAACATAAAATTGCATTACATGATATAAAAATTGTGGTGATTCCAGGTGCATGCCCCTGGTTGCCAGGGGAGGAAAAGGCAAACTCAATCACCGAGGCTCAAGGCCTTCCTCCCCACCCAGTACATGCACCCAGAATCAGCTATATAAATGTAAAACAGTTACAAACATTATAAAACAATACATTATTACACAAAAATGCACTGAATGCAATCTCAAATATAACTAAAACTATCACTGTATACAACAGATGCCCCACCCTGACCTGAAGGTGTTAGCTCATCCACCAAAACTGGTTATTTCATATTCTTTCAAAAGAAAAACCAAACAAACAATTGTATTATTATAGTACCATGGCAGCAGGTTGCCCAACGATGATCAAAAACATCTTCTGCTCATTTAAAACTGAACATCCTTACCCAAATCTCAATGCATAAACCCAACCAATGGAGAGAGCAAAACACTGGTAATACATGTATATATATATATACATATATATATATATATATATATATATATTTCTAAAAATACTGCTTTCGTGGGAACACATTGTCTAACACCGACATTTTTAAATTCATTTATTTCATTTATTCCTTTCCATTCATAGGGTGGATAGCCCTTTCAGCTCAAGGCTGATTTCCAAAGGGGTCCACATACAGGTAAAGATATAGCGTATACAAACAATGAACAAATACAGATGTAACTAAATCTATACATAACATCATTTTTATAACAAAAACAAATTGTATATTATTTTGTACAGTGGTCAAATAAAAAAAGGAACAAAAAGATCATTTGACGTAGACGTAAGACTAAAGTATATGAAACTTTAAATGGAGAAATAAATTATCCAATAGTTTGCAAATTGTAAATCAAATATAGTTTAACAATATAGCATATTTATGAAAAAAAAAAGTTTTTTTCTAAATATTATACTGAATCATCCAATTCAATAAAATCATGTCTATTGAGGGTAAAATCAATCAAAATTCAATCAAAATTATCTTATTAACAAATAAAATGAACAATGTAAAATATGATGAAGGAAACATATGAAGTTAAATACAAAACACTGTGCAAGTTACATATTATCAAATACATCCACAGATATTGAAAAGGAATGGTTTTAACAGAGGATAAAACAATAATTAGTGAAAAAGACTACATAAAATAGTATTTGTGACCCTGCACCTCAAAAAAACAAAAAGTCGCCAGACATGAATTTTTAGTTAAGACCATATTCTAGAAGAGCAGACTTTAAGCTTTAAATGATGTATAACTCAAATCAAATGGACTCTCCTAACCTATCTAAATATTGGAAAGAATGCACAAACTCAGGAAAAGTGTGAACTGAGAAAAGAGGCTCTGAAGTACAGTGTCTATTCAAGTGCTTAATCTTTACCAAACCGTGCTGGCTGTGCGATGAATGGGACAAAAAACAGGAAGTAAACCACCAGAGTAACAACAATGAAGGGATTATCAGATTAAACTAAAATTTAGCATGCCTCATTAACACATTCTGTCCATAATTAATGCCAACTTTCAAAGCAGTAGCACTATCCTTTCAAAAGTTATTAGAGTTGAAAGCGAAGAAAGTGGGCAAGGTTTTTCAGAAATGAAAAGGGGATTCTAAAGACACACCTAATCACACTATTCTACCAAAAATGTTCGAGATAAACTGCTAAAAAAACCCACTTTTCTGCCCGTTTTGTGATACCAAATTTTAGCATAATGGAAAAAAAGACCCGCTCTTTCAGAAAATATGAAAAAGTCAAGTCCGGCTAGGTTGACCCATTTCACCTATTTTCAGTCCTCACGCAAAATCAGTGTGTGCGACTTTACGTTCGTTTTGAGGTGCACGGTCACATTTAGTCATGCAATTAAATCAAAAAATATTTTTCAAAATTAAACCAACTTTGTCATTAGAAATGGTAAAAATGAGTTCACTATTTAATGAAGATCAAAATAAAAAAATATTTCAAGTAAAAGTCATGAGTCATGAATGGACGGATATGATTTTAAGAACAAAGTTCGGCTACATAATGTGTAAAAGGAGCACAAAATAATATATACAAGGTGGGTATATGTAAAATCAAATGTTTGGCAAAATTCATTAAAGGCAAACAAATACATAAAAAGAGACCAGGAGGAGGATTAACACGAGTGTACATGAAATTAACACAACATAATTAAGATTAACAAAAAATATATGCAATTTAGATGACAGTACGTTGGGAATTAACATTCTACTTATTATAACATTTCATAATTTGTGAAACATTTGAAGTACAATCAATAGCAAACAAACAAGCAAACAATTTGACTGAAATAAGTTTGTAATTTACGAGAAGAGGAAAGGATATAAAAAGCCAGTGATTTCATCCCGGGGTACCAAATGAAAATCAGTCCTTTTATTGAATTATTTTTTTTTTTAAAGGCTGTACCCTGGGGTTGCCAAAAAGTGGAAATTATTTTGGTGCTGGAGCTAGCGGCACTAGCCACTACACTGCAGTGTACTGAAGCACAGTCACGCTATTGCTACCACAGTGTGCCATGCATGCATCGTATAACATGCAGTGGCATGGGAGCGACAATGTACAAGCACACACAGTGCATGCATTTCTCTACGGCTGTCCTCGAGCGGACGTGAGGTGGCGCTACACAAAGCGGTAATCCGGGGTGCTACGGTACCCCGGGGTAACGCGTTATGCATCAAATACAAATAAATGCTAGTGAGGCTTTCTTACCTTAACCTGAGAAGAAATAACAAATAACACAGTCAGCTATTAGTTGACTTTCTGAATAAGTTTATCTCGAGAGTTTAGCTTTTGAGAGAAGAATTGGGATTATGTCCCATATTTCTTGAGATAGAGAATTGAATAACTTAATGCTGCTGACAAAAAAACAAACAAACAAACAAGCAAATTTTCACTTTAAAAAAAAAGTGACCTTGTCATTTGACTTCCTATTACTGTGTTCTTCTTTAGATATCAATCATACTTAGCATTCTCACAGCAGACATTAATACTAGGCAGGGGAGAACATCATGTCATTCTTCACTAATTAAGATAATGAGTGTAATCGAATCAGGGATTTCACACACTGTATTGAAACACAAATTGTATGACACTACTTGCAATAAAATATTCATAGTAGGAAATGGGAACTTGGCATGCTCATAGTCAAGCTGTTATTTCCTCCTTGCAGCAAAGATCATTCATATACATTTTAAATGGTAACTAGAAAAGCACTCAGAGAGCACAGACCTCTGCCAAGCAGTTACTTTCAACTGATATCTTGCTCTTCCATAGAGATTAGTGATTTTCAACCACTGAAAAATCGCCTGATTTCCCAATATAGAAGCCTTTGTTACATCATAAACCCTCAGCTGCTCGGCGCACCTCGCCCTAGCGGAAACAAGAGCAAGCACTTTAGTGCACGCATGCAAACCTCAAATACGCGCAGCCTGAACTCCCAAGTTCATTGACCCTACCTGCCAAAATATCAAAAATCCTTCACAAATTCCCCCAAAATTCTCGGATCACTACCAAAAGTTAATCGTTTGGTACTTGTGTCACTCTCAACCTTTCCTGCAAGTTTCATCCCAATCTGTTAACTACTTTTGAGTTACTTTGCACACGGACAAACTAACTAACTAACGAACGAACAAACACACAAACCAACGGTAACGAAAACCTAACCTCCCCCCTTGGCAGAGGTAATTAAGGCAACTGTGAATGGGGCAGTACTAAGAAAGTCCTGTGCATGATACATTGCATAGGGACTGTATGGGTATCTACAACTTGTGGTATGGAGAGAGATGCTTTGAAACTGTAGCCTCATAATTTCTTATTACCCTTTTAACAAGGACACTTTCACCTTCATGCACATGTGGAACGAGTGACTGCAGCACTATTATTCCAACACATCAGTGAAAGTTTGGAGAAAATTGTGCAATTCATTCACAAGTTACGAATTCTTAAAGTGTCTGTGTAGTCGCTGCTGGATAAGACTACTATAGTGTATGATGTCACATGCATACAAATATATACGGAAAATATAAAGAGAATTTGAATACATTTTTTTTTTTGAAAAAAAAAAGTACACTTTTCCTCGACTTGTCGCTGATGTACATTAAGGGTAATATTATTAGCCCTGCCTTCTGAAAGAGGCAAGTCAAGAATTCTTTCACAATGCAAGAAAAGTGAAAATATGTTGAATTTTCTGTGTTTTCTTTATATCATTGTACACATATGACATCACAGGCTGGGTAGTCTTTTCATCCAGCAGTGACTGAGCAGAAACTTCTGAGAATTTATAACTTTTTAAAACAGGTTGTCCAATTTTCCTCAAACCCTCACTGATGTGTTCTACTAATATTGCTGCATTTACTCAATCCACATGTCCATGAAGGTGGACTTGTCCTTTAAGTTTGTCACAATCCATCTATTGTCAGATGTCTATGACAAGCAAGAAATTTTGTTTTGAACAACCATGATGGTTTTCCTACCTTGGTTGGATCAGTTGGTAGATTGGATGCCATGATGCTGTAACCAGCTGCAATATTGACTGGTATCAGGGTTTCTTCTGGCACACCGAGGAGCTGAGGGCAATATCCCTGCCCTCTTCTGCCTGTCTGACCTGGCATCTGTTTGTTGTGATGATATAAGTATTTAAATTAGCCAACTTAATCATAGTTTTTACTCATTAGTCATGCTATTTACGGAAGCACAGTGTTACAGTGGATAAGAGCAAGTATTTGTAATCAGAATGTCTTAGGTTTGAGTCCTGCTTGGTGCATTCGATTATCCAAGACAAATCATTTTTACCCATGAAATCTCTGTCTTGATGCAAGATTTTAAGTGGGTAGGTCCCTACCTGGCAGTGCTTGGGCATTAATAATAATGGAAGGGCCCTCTGGCAAAGCTTGGCACTGACAAGGCTACCCTGGGTGTATATTAATAGATAACACCATACTGTTATCAAAATCCAATTTTGTGACATCACACTCCAGCACATGGAAACAATGATCACAGGTTTGTGCCCTCTGAAAAAAAAAATGAAGCAAACAATTAAAAGCACAGTATGGATTATGCAGCATGATAATAACAAATTAATTTCTTTGTAACAAGATCCTCAGAAATGGTACACATACATGTATATATTACATAACAGATACATTGTATGTAGTCACTACTTCTAATGATTTAAAGATAGACATATTCACATATGGTTTATATGAGATGTAGAAGGTAGACTCACATTATCTCCATTATAAACAATGATGTCATCTACACATGATGAGCTGTCGTGTGTACACCTGTTTTCATACACACACCAGTCACAAGGCCACCGGCTAGTCACACAAGATGAACAACTACAAATAGGGCGAGAACATTGTTCAGAGTAAGTTACACTAATTATAATGTCAGATGGGGTTGCATGTTTCAAAAGATCACTTTGTAAACACTTTCTTTCTTTTTCTTTGGTTTGGGTGTATCATATTTGAGATGGAGTACGTCAAATTTGGTTAAGCAGTGAGAATTCCACTGGCATCATCAGCTTCGATTGAGAAATATATGATCATTAGAGAAATCTATCGAATTGCCCTCATTTGATACAACATAGTGCAGATATAAGAAACTCCACTTGAAATAATTCAAATTGAGAAAGATTCATAAACATATGAAAGGGACAAACAAATAAACATAATCCATTGATATCTAATTCCAAAGTAACTTAAACCTTTAATTAAGGTAATTCAACCAAAGTAGTATCTAGTCTGGGATTGCAATAGACAAGACTTACGATGAGATACGAGTGCAGTCAAAAAAGAAGAAATCTCTCTCAACAAAGTTCACTCCACTTTCAGTCGACTTAATTGAGAGAGGCACAGCCACATTGTCAGCTGTAAGGAGGAAGACATTAACAAGAAAGGTAATTGTTTGACATTATGTCAGAAGATACTGATGAAACATATCATTTTGCTATTGGTTGAGAATTTAAGCATGTCTTGCAAAGGAATTGTATATTTTGTGTGACACACCTGGGATACATATTATCTTCCTAACTTGGGCAGTATTCTCTGGTGATTTGACAAAGAAAGCAGGTTTAGACAAACACAAAACCATAGTGAGAGTGATACATTGATTTTTAATTTCAGAACATACATCACATCATGTCAGCAAATGCAAAAAAAAAATAATAAAAAATAATAAAAAAATAACCGTATCTGAGGCCATGGCTCACACCAGCACAGCAGACTGTTTCTCAAGAAGAACTGGTATGTACAACATTGCATGGTTTTATCATGAAATGTCTTGTTTTCAAGTTCCCACAAAACATGATATTTGTACTACAAGTAATATACATTGTATGTTATGCCCTGCGTGTTTTGTTACAAAAAAAAAAAAAAAATCTTGAAGGCAATTAACCCGTTCCTTCCGCAATTCTCTGAGTGCCTTTAATGCCCCCAAACGAGATTCTTTTCGCCCGTCGACAGAGAGGCACACAGGTTGGTAATCCAGCTGTGTGAAGGCAGTCAAGCGGTTCATTGTGTCCCCCTTTCTACGGTCAACTACATGTGCCCGTGAACAATGGAAATATCGATCGGGTGCGAGGTATGAATAGATCGTGCGCTGATGAGCTCTCAGAATCTTTTGTTTTACACAAAACCAGGTACCTGAATGAAGTGACTGGAGTCAGCGAACCCGCATTTCTAACTGATCTCAGCCTTGATCATTATGTACATGTTCGTACGAGTTTACAGCAGAACAAGCAAAAAACTAAATCAGGAAAAGGTACATAATACTGTAAAACCCCCTTTTTTTAAACAGCAGGAGAACAAATCCTGATAGAATAAATTCTGATCTTTTTATCAAACCCACTTTTCTGAGCATTTTAACACAAAGAAACATGAATTTAGGCCACTGAAGCAGGCACCCTTGTCTTCATTTTGGGAACCTGGTAAACCAGGTTCCCGTATATCAGTTGCCCACACGGGAACCTGGTAAACCAGGTTCCCGTAAGGAACGGGTTAACACCATAATATTATGTGAAAATTTGCAAAATTAGAGAATTAGCAACATCTGGATGTAAAATTCTACGTAAAACATTGCTAGAAAAATCACAAGCACTGTCATTCTTCTAACTTCAAGTGCTCCTCAAAATAGAGACTGTGAGATCTGTTATGTGACTTCTGTCAAATACATCAATTCATCCCTGTGACCAAAAACACAAGTGCAGTCAGTTGCAGAACGTCAAACCACCAAGCGAGAAAGAAAAAATGTCACATTTCTAACTTTACGATTTGTTATACAAATGTAGTGCAGTGATAACATGAATGGAAAGCTCCTAAGGTTTTGTATGTCATATTTTGCAGTGAAAATGGATCTATTCTGTTAGGAACCTCTGTAAAATGTCTTTATTACATATAACACATCTTAAACACAGCAGCTTATAAGATATGAATTGTAAAGTACTGTCATTACTACAAACCTCCTTCAGGTATTGGTGGTACAGAGCTTGAAGGTGGCGTAGTACAGTTGACTGTATTTCCAGAAGTAGCAGCTGACACTTCATAAGAGTCAAACACACACATGTATTCGAAACTATTTGTTAAAGCAGGCAGCTGCTGTACTGTGATGGTCAACTGTAAAAATGAAAGAAGAAAAGATGGAAAGTTGCAATCTGTAACATCAAAGTACATGCATCAAAATATTAAAGCTCAGTCTAAAAACATGTCCATCAGTGATTTTTCATTCATTCATTTATTCATTCATTCATTTATTCATTCATGTTTTATTTTCATTTCCAATCAATATACATGTAGGTAATACAAACATCAAATGATAACATATCTTGTAACATAATTATAATACATCTTGTTTCATAAAGGACTTGGTGGAAATGAAAATTGAGGGGCTGCTAAAAAGCAAACTTGTATAGTGCAGTCCCCTCACTTTATACTCATGTTACATTACATTATTTAATACATTAATATCACATGGCACAGTTGTATCACATTTCACAATTCAGAAATGGAAATCTCCTTTTGTTCATCTGCATAACATGATGTTTAATCTTTGTTCTATGATGATATAGTCAAAATAATCACAATCTACTATTACGCATATCAAAGACAAAAAATTAAAACAGAGCTATAAAATACCAAAAGTAAAAAAAAAAAAAAAACAGTTTGCAAGTGTGTATAAGCAAGGAGGTTCAAGAGAATGGAGTCACAACTGTCTTATTCTATTACATAACACTCGTACAAGTATTCCGAGGGTTAGCATATTCCACGTGTTCAGGCAGTGCATCACACAAAGGAAATTCAAAGTAGTTAAGATTCCAGTGTGTGGAGTGTGAGGTGTTCACGGCTATAAAGGAGTGTGTTTGTAAGGAGTGTTCATCTTTTTCATGTGTGACCGGCAGTGTAACAGGAATGTCGAGCGACGAGCAGCAACCCAGTAAGGAAGGCGTAGAGACCCAACTAACATCTCAGGCCGCGGAGATTAGGCGGCTCTCGGAGATAGTTTCTCGCCTAGCAGAGTCCGGCTCTGTCCAGGGCCAGCAGCATGGCCACGAACCGAACACCCGGTATCCAATATCTTCTCCCGGCCCGGACCACGAGGCTGACGACGATCTCTTGAGTATCATCGCAGGGAGTGATTTTATCTCCCAGTCGGAGGCGCCCGCGGGTCAGATGTATGACCCACTAGCCACTTTAGCTTCCAACCCCGGAGGAGGGGTTGATGTTTGGGAGGCGGACGTGGATACAATTTATGAGGAGGCCAACAAGGTCTCTCCGCCTGTATATGACGGTTTAGCGGATCGAGTCACCAAGGCGGTAACTCTACCCCCTCAGAAAGACGCTATACAGAAGATACAAGAAAAATACAAGCCTCCGGCCAACGCCGCGGCAGCCTGTGTGCCGCGCGTGGACCACGAGATCTGGAACTCCCTTCCCCCAAGGGCAAGGGCCACAGATGCCCAGTCGCAAAAGTTACAACTCAATATCGTGAAAGCTCTGCTTCCATTTGTGGAAATGTTAGCATATCTCAAAGAAGTCGGGAAAGGCAAAAAGACCGTGGACATCGAGAAGCTACAGCGGCTGGCCGTCGATGGCCTTACGCTAGCCGGCTATGCCAGCTACCAGACGAGTATGAAACGTCGGGAGGACATCAAACAACATCTCAATCCCCGTTACCAGGGCCTGTGTGCAAAGTCTGTGCCAATTACGGACTCCCTGTTTGGGAGCAATCTGCCTACGACGTTAAAAAACGTCTCGGAAGCTTTCAACGTGGGTCGTAAGGTAGCGCCCGGCAAGCCGATTTCCTATCGCGACCATCAACGCCGTCGCAGAGACGGTGGCCCCTATCAACGTGAAGCCGTGTGGCGAAGGGATGTTTTTCGACGACCCAGGCCTCCAGCGACCGCTTCCCGGCCGCCACCAGCTGGTCCCCAGGCCCCAGCCTACGGTCGACCATTCACCCGTCCCTATAGGGCCTCGTACACCCCAGCCAAGCCTGACGCAAAAAACTAAGAGTGAGTTAATTCCCCAAGCCGGGAGACTCAAGTTTTTTGTGGATAATTGGTCTCACATAACATCCGATACATGGATTTTAAATGCTATTTCAGGTTACAAAATTGACTTTGTAAGAACGCCCTGTCAATTTTCCAGGCCACATAATATACCTCTTTGTGCGGACGAAAAGAAAGCCGTTTCAGCAGAGATTAATACACTTCTGGAAAAAAAATGCAATAGTAGAAAGTCGTAGAGAAGACTGCAAATTTGTTTCCACTATCTTCACAATTCGGAAGAAAATGGGAGATTTGAGACCAGTTATCAATCTCAAAAACTTGAACGTTTTTGTAAAATATGACCATTTTAAAATGGAAAATATTACGTTTGTTAAAGATTTGGTTCAGCATAATGATTTCCTAACTTCTCTCGATTTAAAGGACGCATATTTTTCGGTCCCAATTCATCCTGAGCACTGGGGATATCTATCCCTTTTCTGGGAAGGAAAATTTTATTCCTTCCAATGTCTTCCATTTGGTCTCAGTTCGGCGCCCCGCGTTTTTACCAAAATAATGAAACCTGTGATTGCTGCTATTCGCAGCAGAGGAATTAGAATCATCATTTACCTGGACGATATTTTGATTCTTGCTCACTCACTTCGAGAAAGCATGGAGCACACAAACTATGTGTTTCATCTTTTGTCTAATTTAGGTTTTATTGTAAACCGTGAAAAGTCGGTCATGACGCCGACGAATTCGGCGCTCTTTCTCGGGTTCCAAATCGATACCCGCAAAATGTCTTTTCAGTTGCCAACAGAAAAAGTCCAAAAAATTCAATCCAAGGGTGACGAATTACTAAAATCCGATCGAGTTTCAATTCGCGACCTTGCCAGCTTCATTGGTTCAATTATTTCTTCGTTTTTAGCGTTTCCCTGCGGGAAAATGCACTTCAGACCCCTCGAATGGGCAAAGACAAAAGCTTTTTACGATTCAAATGACGACTATAGTTCTTCTGTTTCTCTTAATACAATGTTACGTGAGGAAATTGGATGGTGGCTTAGTCAAGCACCGGAGAATTTTACAACCCCAATTCATGAACCCCCGGTCTCAATCACAGTGTCAACAGATGCTAGTAACACAGGTTGGGGAGCCGTCTGTCATAATGACAATTCTTTCTCTCAAGGCGTCTGGCGCCCAGAGCTAAGGTACATGCATATTAATGCCCTTGAGCTTCTAGCAATAGAGCAAGCATTGCTTACCCTCTGTAGCGAGTTCCGCAATAAACACATCCATATTCAAACAGACAATACTACGTCAGTGGCCTACATTAATAAGATGGGCGGTAATGTACAGAAAATTAATGAGATCGCATTCCGCATTTGGTCTTGGTGTATAGAAAGAAGAATTTGGATTTCGGCATCTCATGTTGCCGGTGAAGCAAACAAAGAAGCGGATGTTTTGTCCAGAAGGGACATGAATAAAGAATTAAGTTTGCGTCCAAATGTCTTTTCTCGCGTGGTTGCCTCTACCTTTGACCCAGACATCGATTTGTTTGCGTCGGGTAATAATAAGCAACTGCCATCGTATGCGTCGTGGAAATATGATCCAAATGCGAAAGTTATCGATGCTTTTTCAATCTCATGGAAATGTCTAACTCCGTACATTTTCCCCCCGTTTTGCCTCTTTTCTAGAGTCCTCAACAAGCTACAAACGGACAACACATGAATAGCACTCATCATAGCCCCGATATGGAAAACCCAACCTTGGTTCCCCGCCATTCTTCGCATGACAGTTGCCCCGCCCCTTCTTCTACCGATGGACTGCCTACGCCCTGTTGTTCATCCGATACCAAAAATGAGGCTAGCCACATGGACTATCTCAGCAGACGCTGGGATGCAGCAGGTTTTTCGAGAGAAGCTTCCCATCTCCTCGCTCTCTCCTGGCGCAGCGGGACTAGTAAGCAATACGATTCAGCCTGGAAACAGTGGACTGATTGGTGTCATAAACAAAAGACCAATCCACTCACGCCTACTTTAGCTGACATTGTTAATTTCCTTGCCTTCAAACATTCCCAAGGCAAGTCTTACTCTACAATTAATTCTTACAGATCTGCCTTATCATCTGCGATTCCACGAATTAATGGTCAGCCAATAAGCCAACATCCTGATGTCGTTCGATTAATGAAAGGCATTTTCAATCAAAATCCACCCAAACCGAAATACTGTAGCACATGGGACGTTTCTATTGTTCTAAACTATATCGCTGGTTTACCAGATGATAAAGATTTGTCCCTGTAACAATTGAGTAAGAAATTAGTGTCTTTGATGGCGCTCGTTTCCGCCCAGAGGTCACAAACTTTGTCTAATCTCGATATTTCTTCATGTACCATTTCTGAAGATCACGCTACCTTTTTCATGACAGATTTGTTAAAAACTACTTCGGTTAAGAATACTCTGAAAAGTCAATCGGTTAAGTTTAAGTCATACACTCCGAACAATAAAATGTGTGTGATAAGAACCCTCAATGAGTACATTAAACGTACCGCCCCTCTCCGTGAACATAACAATGAGACTAGGCTTTTTGTTTCCAGCAGGAGGCCACACACTCGAGTGACCACCTGTACTTTGGCACGTTGGATGAAAGATACCCTAAAATTGTCAGGAATAGATACCTCAGTATTTCAAGCGCATAGTTTTCGAAGCGCATCAGCCTCATCCGCCTATGCTCACGGGGCGACCCTAAAGGATATAATGTCAATCGCTAATTGGTCTCGCATGACTACATTCAGAGATTTTTATCATAAACCAATTGTTGACGGTTCTTATCATTCGGCTGTCCTTAATTCTACTGCGTAATTCTCGGTGATGACGACCGTCTCTAGCGGTCCGACTGTTAAGAGGAGAAGGTAGTAGAAGGATGGCAGTCGTGGTTTTTTCTGGCGGCGAAAGGTCAATTTTTTTTAGAACCGCCAGTATATGATTTTAAAGAGAAAGTACTCCTTTGCATGTATTCTAGATAATCTGAATGACAACTGCCTTTGTATTATCGTTTGGGATAATGTTGAGTCAAAAGACTACAAGGGACAAAATGTCCTGCATCTCGGTAATAAAGTCAGATATACGAATCAGACAGCTGGTGTGTCTTGCGCCTGTGTTATTACGTCTTATCCATGCACATCAACTTCGGTCAATTGCTTCGAACATGCTAACCCTCGGAATACTTGTACGAGTGTTATGTAATAGAATTCTTAAATTATGCAAATAATATTATGAAGTATAATTGGAATTCTATTAATAATAACGAAGTACAAGTAGACGAGGGTCCCACCCGTTTTCAACTCCTTTACCCACCCGCGTGTTTCACAGAAGTTGACGTGCCTTGTGTGCCTGGTATCAATGATTGATTGTGCTGTGCCTATTGTACTGCTTGTAGTGGATGCATCCGCATGTGCAGGAATGAATCTGTATACAGCCCTCTTAATATTCAACACGATTACTGCCATATTCAAATTTAAAAATCCACAAACATCTTGTCTGTCTTTAAAGAAAGATATTCATGCTTTGAGCATCTTCTTTAATTTAAGGAGTACCTTATATCTGCCTAGGAAGAATAAGTCAGTAATCGTGCAGTCTACTGGTACATTTACACTTATCTTTGAAAGATGAACACTCCTTACAAACACACTCCTTTATAGCCGTGAACACCTCACACTCCACACACTGGAATCTTAACTACTTTGAATTTCCTTTGTGTGATGCACTGCCTGAACACGTGGAATATGCTAACCCTCGTCTACTTGTACTTCGTTATTACTAATAGAATTCCAATTATACTTCATAATATTATTTGCATAATTTAAGAATTTTCTTTGCTAGATGTTCGATGCCGCCGCTCAAAAATATTTGAAGCAGGTGCCAAACAGGATCTGCCATGCAGATAGGAAGACAATTGACTTGTGTCTCATTGCATAATCACCAGCCACTTTCTAAGAAAGATATGTCTTTGTGATGGTAATCACTTTTCGCTATCCCTTCTTATGCAAGGTACGTGGTACAGACACAAGGATGTGCAAATAGAAATTGCGCAAAAAATGCTGAAATATAGATGAAAATTACTCGACTGGGCATACCAGGGCACTAATTTGATATACCTATCAATATAGAGTATTATTTTTTAAGATAAATCTAGGTCAGTTTTATTTGTCGGAATTAAGCAGAAAAGTGATAAAACCGGCTTTCCAGGATGGTACAGTTTTAAACATTTTCACATGATACAGCTCTGATTTACACTTTTGCACAAATTTCTGCACGGGATTGATTTTTGTTTTACATGCTTTAAGTTATCATTAAGTGAAATGTCATTTCATTAAATAAATACATACGCAAAATTTGGCCAATACTAATGTCAACGTTCAAAATGAATCTTCAGATTGCTCACCAAGATGGTAACTTCGAACATCGATCATCAAGGCACAAATGCACCTGTGAAATTCTTTTGTGCATCAATAGAAATCTGACAACCGCTTGAATAATTACAGCCAGTTGGAACTCCAACTCTTAAACCTCCTTGGTATAAGTAATAGACACCACATTAATGTTGGATAAGCAAAGGAGACAAAAGCAAGAGCTTACATGTATGTCAAGTAATAGAAAAGAATACTGCCAAAGATCTATAATATCAGTTGAACATGGAATAGTAGAGCGGTTAAGCCCTCAAAATCACGGATATTGTGCAAAATTTGACTAAAGCATGAAACTTTCACCAGTGTTAGTACATACCATAAGATTTATTTTAAGATCGGGAGGTAAGTCTGATTTAACCTCTGATGACCTCCAGAGGTCAATGAAGTTTAGATATCAGAATATTGATGTTTGGAGACATTTGTGAATGATAGATGTGGTTATGTTGCACTAAACATGCATTTATACTGCAGATAAATTATTTTCTGATTCAACAGAGCATTGACAGGTGTTTACCTTTGACCTCTGATGACCTCCACAGGTCAATGAACTTTAAATATCAGAATATCGATGTTTCAAGACATTTGTGAATGATATAATGTGGTTTTGATGCACTAAACATGCATCATACTTCAGGGAAACCATTTTCTGATTCCACAGAACATCGACAGGTTTATACCTTTGACCTCTGATGACCTTTACAGGTCAATGACCTCAAAATGTCATAATATTGATCTGTGATGTCATTGGTTAATGGTAAACATTGTTAAGATGTACAAAACAAGCATATCTGTCTTGAAATTGTCTTCATATTCTAAAGAGCAGACAGGTTTCTACCTTTGACCTCTGATGACCTTGACAGGTCAATGACCTCAGAATATCAGAATATTGAACTATGACACCATTGGCTGGTGATAAACATGGTAAAGGTGTACAAAACAAGCATATCTGTTTTACAATGACATTGCCTTCATATTCCAAGGCACAGACGAGTTTCTGCCTTTTTCCTCTGATGGTCTGGAGAGGTCAATGACCTCAAAGTATCAGAATATTTTGGCATCATTACTGGTAAACATGATTTTGTTCTAGAGAGCATTCGTAGGCCCTGCTTATTAATGAGCCATTACCTTTCACCTACGAAAATCACACAAGGTCAAAGACCTCCAATGAAATGCGATGATATTTAATATTGCGATAGTTAATATAGTGCACTCCCGTTATAAGAACACGGTTATAGGGAAATTTTGTTATAACAAAGTAAAACTTCCTGTCCCAAAATTATTGCCACATAAGTCTATGGTAAAAAATTCGCTTATAATGAACACAGATGTAGCGATATTTTCGATATAACGAAGTCTTTTCCGAGCACCAACGACAAAGAAAAACAAAAGAAATGTGCTCCGTTATAACGATGCGGATCGCTTTCGTAAATGCGGAGCGGAACAAGCATTTCCAGCATCTATGGGCGAACGATTCAATTACATCTGTACTGTGTGTTCGCTCCGGAACTTGCGTTATTGTAATACAATAATCTGAAATTGAATAAGGTTCGTTTTATTGTTCCGAAGGTTCTTATTTAAAAAAAAAAGAAAAAAAAAGGTTCTGATACACCTCAATGTCTGTTAGTTCGGAAATGTAATAAAGTTTGTTATTACGAACATGTTGGCATTATACCAAAGGTTCGTTGTTCATGAAAAGTTCGTTAATCCGAAAATGACATAGGGTTCTTATTACGACGGTTCGTTAATCCGAGTGATATAGGAATTCCAAGCGTTCGTTAATTGGAACATTAAAAAAAAGGTCCCGTTTATCCAAAAGTGAAAAAGGTGACTCCACCAACAAAACTTAGGAATTGTCTTTAAAAGATAACCGAAACTTCGAAATAACTAATCTTTCCCAATTTTGTGATTAACAAGCCTTCTTCGGAATAGCGAACCTTTTATTATCATGTTTGGATCGAAAATCTTTCGAAACAACGAATCTTCGGAGTGTGAACTTTTCTTATTTCATGATTTACAAACCTTCGAATGACGAACATCATTTCATTTTCCGATCAATGAGCCTTCGGAAAACGAACAGTATATTGATATCTAAATTATGAACTTTCGGAATAACGAATCTTCGGAAGAGCGAAGCTTCAAATGAACAAACCTTCGGAATCCCGGGAATGGCAAAACTTCGGAATATGGAGCCTTCAAAGTAACGAACTTTTGTGTAAAAAAAAAAACGAACAGTTGCCATAGCGAATTTTCATTTTCTATATGGGTGTGACAATACAAAAAAAAACTTTATATGTTCTCTTTTAAGTGTAATATTCAATAAAATTAAAAAGGTAGCATCCCACCTCACATAACTTTCCAGTGTATGTGATGAGTATTCAACAAACATTATATGATATACAGTCAAACTCGGATACCTCAAATTCGTCGGGACTGAAGAAAATGGTTCGACGTACGCGAATTTCGAGGTATGCGTACGTCGAATTTTCTTCGACTTATCCGATGTTTATCGATGTTCAACGTTTATCGATGTTCAACATGGTGTCTGTTATAGTGCCTACTGATTGTTTGCATGCTTTTCAATTTGAATTGAATCAGCTTTTATATGAATGAATTGAGTGAAAATCGGAAATGAAATCAAAATTTCAGAAATAAAGATTTTGGTGGCCCGATCGCGCCACCAAAAAAAAAAGAGTCGGATGTTTGCCTTTACTTTTGAAAATGAACAGCGGTAACTATCGGCTACGTAAGATGCTAAAATAAATGTCAGAGTTTTGCGTTTAATTGTGGAAATGAATGACGGTAATATTCGACTCGGTATGATACGAAAATAAATGTCGGATGTTTGCTCATACTTTTGGAAATGAATAACGATAAGACTCAGCTCCGTATGGTGCTAAAACTAATGTTAGATATTTGATTTTGCGTTCGGAAATGAATAAGGATAACATTCGGCTCCGGAAGACGCTGAAATAAATGTCGAATTTTTGCTATGACGTTCGGAAATGAAAAACAATAACATTCAACTCCGTACGATGGTTAAATAAATGTCGGATGTTTCCTTATACTTTCGAAAGTAAATAGCAATAGCATTCGGCTCCGGAAGATGCTAAAATAGATGTCAGATGATCGTTTTTATGTTCGGAAGAAAATAGCAGTAATATTCTGCTCCATCATGTCCATATGATGCTAAAATAACTGTCTGATGTTTGCTTTTAAATTTCGAAATGAATAACAGTAACATTCAGCTGTGTTTAATGGTAAAATCAATGTTTGATGTTTGCTTTGACGTTCGGAAAAGAGTAACAATAATATTCAACTCCTGACAATGATGAAATAAATGCTGGATGTTTGCTTTTGTGTTCGAAAGTAAATTGCAATAACATTTAGCTCCGGAAGATGCTAAAATAAATGTCGAATGTTTGCTTTGATGTTCTGAAGTGAATAACAATAATATTCAACTCCGTACGCTGATAAAATAAACGCCGATAAAATAAACGCCGGATGTGTGCTTTTACGTTCGAAAGTAAATGTCAATAGCATTCAGCTCCGGAAGATGCTAAAATACATGTCGAATGATTGCTTTTACGTTGGCATGTTTGGAAGTGAACAGCAGTAACATTCTGCCCCATACGATGATAAAAAAATATTGGTTATTTGCTACGGTACATTTCAAAATAAATATCAGTAACATTCAGCTATACGTTTCATGGTCCAAAATGTCTGATGTCTGCCTTGACGTTCAAAAATGAAAAACAGTAACATTCGGCTCCGTGCGATGATAAAATAATTGTCAGATGATTCATTTCACTTTCGGAAGTGGACAGCAGTAACATTCGGCTCCGTTCGATAATGAAATAAATGTCGGATGTTTGAAATGAATAACGGTAATATTCTGCTCCGTACGATGCAAAAATAAATAACAGATTGTTGCTTTAACATTTGGAAATGATTAATGGTATTAATCCGCTCAGTTAGATGCTAAAACAAATAGCGGATGTTTGCTTTCACGTTTGGAAATGGATTAGGATAGTATTCAGCTCCGTAAGATTCTAAAATGAATGTCGGTTGTTTGCTTTTACATTTAAAAATGGTAACTTTCGGCTTTTTACAATGCTAAAACAAATGTCGGATGCTAACAAATGTCAGCAAATGCTCCCATTTTCTCATTTCAAACGTAAGTTTTGACCTCAATATATGGGCATCAACTTTTCGCTACGCCTATTTGTCAAATCTTTAAACACAGAGTAAGATGATTGAATTTTCTATTCATTTGTTTTAGACATGGACATCTGTATCACTTCAATAATGCTTAATATTAATTTGTCTATGTTTAGTAGGACCGATTTAGTTTTTCTAATGTTTTTCCTGATTTTTTTTTTTTTTTTTTTTGTAACCAGATTTTACTTTCGACCACCACAAAATAAAATTCAATGATATTGGTGGCCCGATAAAACTTAGTGCGGAGCCCTGTGTATTCTATTCTTCATTGTGATCGGCCTGTACTTCCAGATTTTCATAATCGCATTGCTGGAAAAAAAAGTTTCAGTGCGTGCGTTCTCGGGGAAGTAAACTTCGTGAAAGGCAAAAAAAGAATAGTTTTAAAAAAGGCACTACGAGGGAGATTGATGTTTTGACAGTGGAGCGTGATTAATGGCAAAGATATAACTGTCAACGTAAGCAGGTGCACCCCGACGGTTGAGAAATCTACGCGCACGGTATGACTGTCTCGATCAAATATCAAAACACAGTGGTTAAAGAAAAGCAAATGATGGGGCAGCGCGTAGTGCTATCGTAAAGCACTCCATTGGCACGGGTGCTATGTGCATACCATGTACGTGTGTTGGTAGGTTTTGGGGATTTTCCTTGTCAGCTGTGTATCGGGTATTTCTTCTTGGGCGCGCGATTGTTCCGGTCTCAGAATATTTGCAATGAGTGTGAAAACATTTGTGACATGTCTTCGCTGTCCACGCGCGCTTAATCGGAGATGCTGAGTGATGTTTACAATTTTGATTCGAGCAACATGCTGGGAAAAACAATAAGTTAATTAAGATCGGGACATTAGCTTTCCCTTCGAGGTAACCGAACTTCGAGTTATCTTTTTCGAGCTACGCAAATTTTAATACACGGAAACTCCATAGGAACAATCGGGACTTTCATTTTGCCCCCGAGGTAAGTGATATTCGGCTTATCCGACGTCGAGGTATCCGAGTTTGACTGTATGCGTGGTTTGCTTGTTTTCGTTATATTGTATTTGTTCGGTTATAACGAAAGAAAACTACTGGTCCCGAGCATTTCGTTATAACAGGAATGCACTGTAGTTAATTGTTCAAAATGTAGGGCACACAAACCATGCATTTCTCTTGCCAAAAAGTGGCTACTCAATCCGCAAAACTTTTCAGGTAATTATCTACATCGGGTATGTGCACAGAGCAAGGGGTGCCAATCTGTTTTCACGTGGGGGGGGGGGACTTGAAAATATGTGTAAGCATAAGTCCATGGTGCAAAGGAGTGCAGCGGAGGGGGAGGGTGGGGGTGGGGGATTGGATTTTTGCAGTTTTAGACCTGAAATCAGTGATTTAGCGCAGCTCTTGTTAAACGTCTGCGTCATCACTTATATGGAAGTTGATGGGGTGTGGGCGCATCTCACCCTCCCCCCCCCCCCCCCCCCCCCCCCCCCCGAAGATAAAGTTTTTCCATTTTTAGAATCTGATGCATACATTTTGTGGAATATTTGGAAAATTATGGATCGCCATAGTGTACCAAGTCTATATGGATGGGAACCCAGCAAGGGCAGCGTTGGAGAAGGTAGGGTATTCCACTCCCTTTTGAGAGAGCTCTTGTATTTTGAGAAATGAGATTCAACGATCTGGCACACATGCACTTTTGAAGGAATATCTCGAAATTTGTATCAGAGAGGTGTAGTAAGTCAGTCATCTATGGAGGGAGACCAATCGAGGGAAGGATGTGGGTGGAGGTATCCCCCTCCCACATTATGTAGCATTTGCATTCTTTTGTTTTGCAATTCAATGTGCCTCTCTTGGTTGAACTACCATTTCAAAATAAAAAATGTCCATCACCAAATGTGTAGCCATAATCAATGCATGGAGTGGAGGTTGATATAGCGAGAGAAGTAAAGCGATAGTAAGAAATTTTGCTTTCCAATCTGGTGCATACTATAGGTGAAATGTTCGGATAATTTATATTCTATCAAAAAAGTTTTTAAAAAAAGTCCGTGTTCGTTTGTACATGGAATCTGTATTTGTTGAGATACAGAATACTGATAGAAATATAATAGTTGGTATTGTATACCGTCCACCTGATCAATCTGTGCAATTATTTAATGATGTTTTAGAAGAAATTTTGAGAGTTGTAAATAAAGAAAAGAAATTATTTTATCTTCTATTATCTTTCATTTTCTCAGAATGTAAATAATTTTCTTGATATTTGTATGACAAATTGTATTCATCCTTTGATCCATAGTCCCACACGCATCACCAGTAATTCAGCTACTTTGATAGATAACATTTTAACAAATGACCTTGAAGATGTCTTCTCAGGTATCATTGTAGCAGACATTAGTGATCATTTCGCGATTTTTGCAATATCCAATGTATCTTTACGCCAAAATGAGAAGCCTGATATTAAGATGAAACGTGTTATGAATGAAGAAAATATTGCTCGTTTTATTACTGAGATGCAGAATTCTCGGAATGTCCATGATAATGATGTGAATGTATTTTATAATGCTTTTTTGGAAAAGTTCATGTATATTTCTGATTCGTGTTTTTCAACTACGAGAGTCCTGAAAAAGAAGTTTAGAAATAAACCATGATTTGATAAATCATTAAGAAAATTATGTAATAAGAAATATTGTTTGTATAAAAGATGTAAGAAAAAATATAGTAAAGATATGTATGATAGGTATAAGATATTGAGAAATAAAGTGACACAGAAAATTAAAGAAGCTAAAAGATTGTATTTTGTAAAGAAATTTGAAGGTGCTGCAGGAAATATGAAGATGACATGGAATATCATACATGGGATACTAGGCTCTGGGTCAAAGAAAACTTTCTTTACCAACCTCAATCAAGTGCAATAACAGTATTTTTACTGAAGAGTATGCAATAAGTAATATTTTTAATGATTTTTTTATTAATGTTGGTCCAAGTTTAGCCGCAAAATGTCGAGGCACTGGTAATTTTTTGCGGTATGTCAACAAAAATCAATCTACTCTTTTCTTTTTGCCATGTACTCCGAAAGAAGTTATTGACATTGTTTCTAAATTCAAGAATAATAAGAGTCCTGGTTTTGATAATGTTAATGTTACGATATTGAAAAAAGTTATTCATATTTTATGTTATCCACTGAGTTCAATTATTAATTTATCTTTTACGTCGGGCATTGTTCCGGATCAAACGAAAATTGCTAAAAAGGTCATTCCAATTTACAAGGGAGTGTCAAAAGAAGAAGTTAGTAATTATCGCCCTATATCTATTCTTCCTCTTTTCTCAAAGATATTAGAAAAATGTGGGTATAATCGTTTATCTGTTTTGTTTTGTTTTTTGTGGAAAAGTGCAATATAAAATAGTAATAAGCAATTTGGCTTCCGAGCTGGACATTCTACATCTTCTGCCATTGTTGAATTTATACACAAGGTCGCTGATGCTTTTGATGATAAAGAAATATTGATTGGTCTTTTTTTCGATTTGAGTAAAGCCTTTGATTCATTAAACCATTCAATTTTATTGCAAAAGCTTAATTTGTATGGTGTAAGAGGAGTGAACCTACAATGGTTTGATAGTTATTTAAGTGGAAGAAAGCAATATGTTGTGTATGATGATATTGAATCTGATATGACGACAATAAGATGTGGTGTGCCACAAGGATCTATCCTTGGTCCTTTGCTTTTTTTGTTATATATAATAATTTGTAATGTGTCAGATTCTTTGCAGTTGATAATGTTTGCGGTCGACACCAGTATGTTCATGAAGGGTAGAGATCCAGTTGTACTTCAAAATGATTTTAATAAAGAATTTCTGCAATTTTTTGATTGGATAGACTGTAATAAACTTGCTCTTAATGCAAAGAAAACAAATCATATGGTATTCACAAAAAGACAGATAGATATCAACGAAATTAAGATTGAAGTTAAAGATTTGCATTTTGATCAAGTTTGTTCAATCAAATTCCTTGGTGTCACAATTGATAACAAACTTAATTGGAACGAACATACTGGTGTCGTCTGCAATAGATTGCCAAAAAATGTAGGGATATTTTATAAATTGCGATTTCTGTCAAGAAAGGTGTTGCTTCTTCTTTATAATACTCTCGTATTACTTCATTTAAACTACTGTGCAATAGCTTTGGCAAACTAAGGTGTGACCAATGACAGGAGATTGTTTTTATTGCAGAAAAAGTTGGTCCGTATTATTCATCACTGTGATTTTCTTGCCCATACATCGCCTATATTTTTTAATCTGAAGATTTTAAAATCTAATGATATATATTATTATCAAAGTGCAATTTTTATGTACTTATGCTTTAGGAAGATGCTTCCAAAATGTTTGATGAACTATTTTCAATTGAGTGATAATAGAAGATATGATATGAGAATCAAAGATGGATTTACATTGCCTTATGCCAGAACTATGCCATCATATAATTCTATATTTTATAATGGACCCAAAATTTGGAATGCTATTCCGGTCGAAATAAGACAGAGTTCATCGCTGAATGTGTTTAAAAGAAAATTAAGATTGCATGTTTTAAATCAGAATGCCGAAATGGTGTGATAAACTTTTTTCTTGTAAAATATGTCAGTGTGTGTGTGTGTGCGCGCGCATATGTATGTGTGTATTAACTCATAAAGATATGTACTCATTCAATATTTTAATATTTTATGAATGAAATAGTATGGGGACAGGACTTTTATATAAGGCATAGCCTTTCTGTCTGTCTCGAAACACTTTCAAATGTATTGTATTTTCGTACTGATGCTTATTGTGATCATTCCTTTCTTGTTATTATGGTGTCAATTTTCTGTATTCTCCTGTTTGTTTGTTTTTACTGAAAGGGTTGAATAAATCTGAATCTGAATCTGAATCTGAATCCTATTATAGCATAAATGCTAATAGCATAATGCATGATTGTACATTGGGTATAAGTTGACCATTGACTATACATAAAATATTCTGATATTTTGAGGTAATTGTCCTGTCACAGTCCTCAGAGGTCAAAGGTTGAGACACATGAGTAATTTCTCTTGCTCTGTGGAAAAGGAAAACAATTCAATTGTAATACAAATGAATGTGACATCTTAATCATGTTTATCATCAACCAATTGCACTAAATATCAATGTTCTGATATTTTCAGGTCATTGACCTCATGATACTAGTAGGTCATCTGAGGTCATCAGAGGTAGAAACCTGACTTAAAAGGCTCTGTGGAATATTGAAGCAATTCCACTTTTACGAAAATCAGATTTTAGTACATAACAAGGAAAAGTAGAAATTACGCGGTGCGTACAATGTAATATATGTCCCCGCCGGAAGTAGCATTTAGTAGCAAAATGTACAATATAGGTAAAAAGATCAAGGTCAAAGGTCAAAGAAGTCAAAGGTCAAAATTCTGTGTAGAAGTTTTGAAGCCCTCACCTAGTGCCATCACATAAAGCAAACGGAATCGAAATCGGGTTAGAAATGGCGAAGGAGTAGCATTTTGTAGCCAATGTACAATATAGGTCAAAATTCAAGGTCAAAGGTCAAAGAAGTCAAAGGTCAAAATTCTGTGTAGAAGTTTTGAAGCCCTCACCTAGTGCCATCACATAAAGCAAATGGAATCGAAATCGGGTTAGAAATGGAGGAGTAGCATTTGGTAACAAAATGTACAATACAGGTCAAAAATCAAGGTCAGAGGTCAAAGAAGTCAAAGGTCAAAATTCTATGTACAAGTTTTGAAGCCCTCACCTAGTGCCATCACTTAAAGCAAACGGAATTGAAATCGGGTTACAAATGGTGAAGGAGTAGCATTTTGTAGCCAATGTACAATATAGGTCAAAAATCAAGGTCAAAGGTCAAAGCGGTCAAAGGTCAAAATTCTGTGTAGCAGTTTTGAAGCCCTCACCTAGTGCCATCACATAAAGCATACAGAATCAAAATCGGGTTAGAAATGGCGAAGGAGTAGCATTTTGAAGCAAAATGTACAATACAGGTCAAAGGTCAAGGTCAAAGGTCACAACTGAAATTCTGTGTAGAAGTTTCAAAGCTCCCATGTAGTGCTATCATATAAAGCAAACAGAATCAAAATCGGGTTAGAAATGGCGAAGGAGTAGCATTTTGAAGCAAAATGTACAATATAGGTCAAAGGTCAAGGTCAAAGGTCACAACTGAAATTCTGTGTAGAAGTTTCAAAGCTCCCATGTAGTGCTATCATATAAAGCAAACAGAATCAAAATTGGCTCATAAATGACAGAGAAGTAGCAAATTGAACACTTTGATCACACACAGACGGACGGACGGACGGACAGACGGACAGACAGACGGACACACAGACACACACACGTACGGAGCCCGTTTCATAGTCCCCTGCTCGAACTCATTCGGCGGGGACAATTACCGTGTTTCAGTAATGAGTGACGCATTAAAATATCAATTTTCTGACATTTTGAGGTCATTGACCTCTGCAGGTTATCAGAGGTCAAAAGTAGAAACCTGTCAGGGCTCTGTGGAACATGAGGACAATACTACAAAAATTAGGTTTAATACACTATTACCATGTTAATCATTAACCAATGATGCAAAATACCAATTTTCTGACATTTTAAGGTCATTGACCTCTGGAGGTTATCAGAGGTCAAAGGTAGAAACCTGTCAAGGCTCTGCTGAACATGAAGACAATTTCACTGTGATAAGAATTAAGTTTTAGTCCATCATTACTGTGTTTATCATTAACCATCGATGCAAAATATCAATTTTCTTACATTTTGAGGTCATTGACCTCTGGTGACCTGTGGAGGTCATCAGAGGTCAATTCAGACTTAACTCCCAATCTTAAAGGACAAGTTCACCTTCATAAACATAAGGATTGAGAAAATGCAACAATATTAGTAGAACACATCAGTGAAAGTTTGAGGAAAATTGGACAATCGATGGAAAAGTTATGAATCTTTAAAATTTTTGTGTTGGAACCGCTGGATGAGGAGACTACTACAGCTTGTGAGTCATATGCGTACAACAGTATAAAGAAAATGTAAAGAAAATTCAACATATTTTCACTTTTTTCGCATAATAAAAGAGCACTTGACTTGCCTCTTTCTAAAGGCAGGGGGAATAATATTACTCAGAACATTTATCGGTAACTAGTCTGGGGAACGTGTACTTTTTTCAAAAGATGAAATTTTGTGAAATTCTCTTTATATTTTCCTTATATTGTTGTACGCATATGACATCTAAGTTATTCACACACTGCAATATAGTCCAGCGGATATAGAAAAAATCATGCACTTAATGGTAAAAGCACCATATTTGGTACACATGTACATGATGCCAATACAAGTCATTTCTGATATGGAAGCCACTCTGATTCTCCCTTTGGCGGCCATGGCGGCCATTTTCCAAAATGGCCGCCATGTGATGTAGCAATGCTGTGTATTTTGGAAACTATAAGTCCGATTGTCGTGATTTTTGTACCAAAGTATAGGTTTTGAGGGTCAAGGATTCCAATAAAATATTTTTTGAGAGGATAAAACCATGGCAACCTACTTATTGGCGGCCATTTTGAAAAAATATGGCCACCATGCTAGATATAACATATCCTTAAAACGTATGGACAAAGGGTCATGACTCTGGTACCAATCTATATGTTTTTGGGTCAAGGATTCTGATAAATTCAACTGCAAGTGAATATGAATCGTTTCATCCTACGTTTTGGCGGCCATTTTAATAAATATGGCTGCCATACAACACATGATGAATATTGTATATCTTCGAACTCAAAAGATATATAATCACGATTCAAGTGTAAAAGTATAGCTTTTGGGTGAAGGTTTTCAATATAATGATGTTTTAGCAAAGTGAATAGGTTCATCACATCCTTTGTTTTGGCGGCCATTTAATAAATAGCGTACGAGTGTTATGAAAGCGGGATGCCCATTGTGGATTGATTCTGGTGTAAACGTTTGTTTTAGGGGTCAACAATTACTTGTTCACTCATTTTTAGTATTCTAATGTGGGACATCTGGGCATAGTTAACTTTGTAAGCATTTTGGAAAATATGCTCAACTTCCTTTATAGGATTTCTTTGTGTACAGTGTATGTCAAAAACATGATCTTCACAATTTCATGTCTGAAGTACATATTAATCAAGATTATATATTTTCTAGAAATATAGACTCTCGCTTTCTCTGGTCCCTGGACTATGGAATGAAAATCATTTGTTTTAGGGGTCAACAATTACTTGTTCACTCATTTTTAGTATTCTAATGTGGGACATCTGGGCATAGTTAACTTTGTAAGCATTTTGGGAAATATGCTCAACTTCCTTTATAGGATTTCTTTGTGTACAGTGTATGTCAAAAACATGATCTTCACAATTTCATGTCTGAAGTACATATTAATCAAGATTATATATTTTCTAGAAATATAGACTCTCGCTTTCTCTGGTCCCTGGACTATGGAATGAAAATCATACTTTCCAACCAATTAGTACATCTGTTTTCTTTGGAAAAATGACACTAAGTGTGAGAAAACTTCTAAAACTTCTTGGGTCACTTACATCAAATGTAAACACACTATGTGTATGTCTATAAAATCCATGATTGACCAGGCTGTTCTGATACTTATAACTACACTGAATCTTATACATCAAACGATAAAGTAAATAGTGGCAGTGGGCAGGTCCTTCTGGTCCTGTACGGGTAGAAAGACGTCCCCGCCCTCCACGAGTCTCCCGCTTCCTTGCGGGCAGTTTTTTGGTTAATCAAAGGCTAGGGAGTAAACCTTATCCAAATCCGGAGCGGAACCCCTGAGGCGGTAAGGTGTTGTAGTTCATCATCTCTCCGGCAAATATAATAGGTATTATACAATACATCTTTATAGGTTTACATCTAATTGTCATTTGCAGGTCCACATGAGTCTACTAGCAAAATATAAACTACAAGAAAAATTATGCTAATTTATGAATTTAAGGAAAACCTCAAAGAAATACACATTTTTAGGTTCATAATTATTGGAAGATTAAACTGGAGAATAAAATATTCAGTAAATCGATCTTACTTACCGGCATCAGTAGAAATACCGAAGACGTTCTCTAAAGCGCACCTGCATCTATATATGCATTCACGTTCATCACCGCTTAGCAATGGATGATCAGGAACAATAATTGTTTCGGATTGTCAGAGCTAATTCGATTCCTTCATATGATTCCTTATAATTTTGTATAACAGTTTTGACAAGGTCATACTATGAAATAATGAACAAGAACTGAAAACAAACTTTAGAAATCAGTAGGTCTTATAAGACTGCAATACTAATCATGTCTTTGTGGCTGGAAACTATGACAGTACACTAATTGTACTCTCCTGTCTATGCATCCAAAATTGGGGAAAAGTCTTCTATTCCATTCTCACCATTTTATTCTACCTTTGATATTCAACGTAATTATCTTTAGTATTCCGCGTATGCAACAATTGCACTTATGTGATGTTCAATACCTACTTGAATAGTGAATGTGATAGAGGTATGGTCAATCAACAACAATCAATGAACAATAAAGATCTAAACACCGCAACGACATAGGAGGTTCATTTACCAATGATAGGTGAACGATTCTTGTCAATGGGACAATACATATGGCAAGTGAGGGTGTATATATAATACATACAGCATGGCTCGACACTAACTTTTTTGTTTAGTGGCCAGATGGGGCCACCAAAATCCTAAATTTCAAATTTTTGGTGGCCCGAGAGAAAAATTTGGTGTCCCGAAAAAAGAAACAATGAAAAACATTAAAAGTACTTTTTTTTAATGACTCAAATATTTAAGTTTTATGATAGTAAGAATTAGAAGTTGGACATCTACTCATAAATAAACTTCAACAAACTTGCAACACTCACTCTTGGGCACTCATTCAGTCCTTTTCGTCCATCCTTTAAACAAATTTAACTTCTAATTTCCGGCGCAAAAAGTTACGAATTTATCGACATACTTTTCAAAAAAATTTTGGTGGCCCGAGGCGGGCCACCAAATTTGCCCTTTTTTGAAATTTGGTGGCCTGACTTTCATTTTCGGAGGCCCCGGGCCACCGGGCCACCGTTAGTGTCGAGCCCTGCATACAGGGTGGCCCCTCAGAAAATGGAAACGAATATTTTTCCAAAACCAAAACGAAATTGTCCAATTTTGTTGAGTACTTTTCTTTCTAGACATGTTTTTGTTAATCATTAATTTCTTACTTTATTTTATCAAAGCTCAGCAACGGAGACTATACCCAACAATTGAAGGTCAATTTTCGACAATAATCTATTCAAGCATTCCACATTGTGATGTGCGGCCTCAATTCTTTGTTAGTCTCCCAAGTGGCTTTTGTTCGATGCTGAAATTTGTTAAATTGAGCTAAGATATTTACGCTTGACCCGTCGTTAAAAAAACATCTGTAGAATGATGGATGATTTTGGTGTCATTCTTCTTCTAGATAAATTCTCTACAACTCTGTCATTCATTTTGGCATCCAAGTAATGCAAATGTGCAGATATTTGCGAAAACTCGCGTTTCCGTTAATTCAAGGCCACACTGTAGGCCTATATAATGTGTGTGTGTGTGCGTGTGTGTGTGTGTGTGTGTGTGCATACTCTATGTAGTGCGGCAGTCATATTTATCAAAATGGACATGAAAACGAAATGTGTTAGTTCTATTCATCAACAAATGCTTGTTTAAAATCATTGACCCCAATTAGTTTCAAAGACGTACAGTATAGTATATATTGCCGTGGCCATATTTTAAAATGGCAGCCAAAACATAGGATGTAATGGTTGTATAAACGAAAAGATGTATCCATAATTGAACCTCAAAAACATGTTTTTGCACCAGAATCATGAAGATGCATCCATTGCTTTTAAAGATATATGAATAGATGCAGAGCGGCAGCCATGTTTAACTGGAGTGAGGCCATATTTATTAAATGGCCGCCAAAACAAAAGATGTGATGAACCTATACACTTTGCTAAAACATCATTATATTGAAAACCTTCACCCCAAATCTATACTTTTACACTTGAATCGTGATTATATATTCATTGAGTTCGAAGATATACAATATTCATTATCCGTTGTATGGCAGCCATATTTATTAAAATGGCCGCCAAAACGTAGGATGAAACGATTCATATTCACTTACAGTTCAATTTATCGGAGTCCTTGACGCCAAAAACATATAAGTTGGTATCAGAGTCATGGCCCTTTGTCCATACGTTTTAAGGATATGTTATATCTAGCATGGTGGCCATATTTTTCAAAATGGCCGCCAATAAGTAGGTTGCCATGGTTTTATCCTCTTAAAAATCATATTATTGGAATCCTTGACCCTCAAAACCTATACTTTGGTACAAGAATCACGACAATCGGACTTATAGTTTCCAAAATACACAGCATTGCTATATCACATGGCGGCCATTTTGAAAAATGGCCGCCACGGCCGCCACAGGCAGAATCAGAGTGGCTTCCATATCAGAAATGACTTGTATTGGCATCATATACATGTGTACCAAATATGGTGCTTTTACCATAATGTGCATGATTCACCCTATATGTGCCCTATATCCGCTAGACTAATAGTCTTCTCATCCAGTGGTTACTGCACAAAAACTTCAAAAATTCATAACTTTTGAACGGATTGTCCGATTTTCCTCAAAAATTCAATGATGTGTTCTACTAATATTGCTACATTCTCTCAATCCTTATGTTTATGAAGGTGAACTTGTCCTTTAAAATTAATCTTATAGCATGTACTAACAATGGTGAAAGTTTCATGCTTTAGTCAAATTTTGCACAATTCTTCTTAACTGCTCTACTAGAATAACCATGCAGTCTCTCGAATATAAGCAACCAATTGCACATTTAAACCAAAATACGGGACACACAGAGTAACAGGTTTGCCGAAGACAAGCAAACACCTATACATTGTTCCCTCATATGATAAATGGCATGTCATAAATTTTACTGTAATATTACAGAATCCATAATATTGCTTGGATCAAAATTCTTGAGGAAATCAAATACATTATGAAAAGTGAGAAACAACAAAGAGAGTTACCATAAAATTTAATGCAGCTACAAAATGATACCTATGAATCATAAAGGAATATCAAGTGTTCATTTAAAACCACTGTATGAGAAACATTTCAATTCTTTATTTTCAATCCAAGCAGAAATTGATCATAAATGACAGTCGCATCTCTACAGATGGGACAGTTATATTCATAAGTGAATACTGCCATCTGGTATAATATCAGTTGGTCTAATTCCCAGATCATCTATGAAAACACTAATACAGAATACAACTAAAGCGGTTACCACTCTCTCTATGCAGCATTAGATCACATGAAATGAGACCAAATGAGCATTAGACTATTTAAGTGGCAATTTATCTCTAAAACATAGGTCCTACTACGTCCATTGCATGATTGTATAAATTAATAACTTTTTGCCCTGAACTTGCCACTTGTGCCAACTTAAATAAGTTCTTATGATATATCTACTCACAGATAAAGACATGGTCAAAAGTGACCATGCATCACAAAACCAACAGAAAGTTGCAAATCCTGATTTCATGTTTGGACAGAAAAGAGATGGAATTGGTCACACTAGTCCATTTTTTGTTTTTATACTTCCTGATAGAGCTATTCTTCTTCTACATTATCCTTATGATTGGGGTCATAAGACAAACAGAAAATTGTTTATGTGTGTGTGTGTGTGTGTGTGTGTTTGTGTGTTACAGTGTTTCTTAAACACATTTTTGCAGAATTTCTTGATTAGGTTTGTCTGACAGGCTGATATTCAATTAAAAAAAAACTTTACATACACTTCACTTTCAACTCGGTTAGTCATGTAGGAATGCTGCTACTGCATTGAAAGTTATTAATAGTATTAGTCATGAATATGATGTCCTCATTAAGGGGGCTAAATTTCAGCTTATAATCTAATAATCCCTTCATTGTGGTTGCTATATGGAGGTTTACTTCCTGTTTTTTGTCTCATTCACTGTACAAAGCACTGCTTGGTGTGCACTATAAATACAACCTTTCTTTACAGCCTCTTTTCTCAGTAAATACTTTTCCACTGTGTGTACTTTCTTTCTGTTATTTACTGTATACAACATACATTTAATGAAGCTAAATTTTTGCGAATCAGGACTTCTCAACTATTACGCGAGTAGTTGAATTCATGATCATGGAGTCCTACACTTAAAGCAGAAATTTATAGAGAATCTAGAAATATGACAAGTTTGATATCTACGGAAAGCTAAGAAGCTAGTTAACAAACCTGGATATCTTAATAGACGATGTAACTTTACCCCCAAACTGTTTTTGAGATTGAAAAAACACCCAATTTCCATGACCACGTAGCTCCGTTCACTACAAGAAACATCGGATTTGAGCGATGTCACTAAATGTGCATGAGCTGATTTGCCGTACGGCTATATGAGACCCGCTCTGGCAAAACCTGAAACTTCTTGGCAAATGTGATTTCGCGCTACAGCCCGAAAAAGGTAAAGAAATGACCTACCTCAGGGACCAAATTGACATTTTGGTATCACGTTGTAGGGGAAATTTTCTAGTTTCTGATTGATATCAACAACATTTCCAAATTCAACCTACAAAATGTGGAATTTTGAAGAGAAATGTGGGATGTCAATCTCAAAAGTTGGCCAAAATCTTACATCTAAAGACCAAATCGCCTTCGCTTACGGCAAAAATGACTGTTCTTTTGGCGATCGTGTCTTAAGATATTCTGCGTTGAACCCCGACACATTTGGTACAAGTACCTACAGAAAGCTCTACCTCTGCTTATTCCAAATATGGTCATGGCATGATGTCATGCTACTCACTTTCATTCATAAATTTGTCTGAAACATGCGTAATAATAATAATTAATAATAATAATTGCATTTATATGGCGCTTCATACTGACGTTTTTAAGCGCACGTAAGTTTATGCAAATCGTCTCCCAGACGCGTAAACAGCCTTGTTGCTTACCAAGACACGTGATCGAAATACGTGTTCACGATTGGTCAACTGCGCCGAGGACCCCCGTGTTTACAAGCAACCTACACTGTAGGTGTTATACTATGGGGATTGCTGCAGCAGCGGTGCATGTGCATGCAACACGTGTATCGTGACTGCTGCTCAGCACAGAAATGTTGCAGTTTCCCGCTTTGTTAGACTGTTTTTTTAGCAAGTTGAGGTAGAAATTAGAATTTAAACCAACACACAAGAGAAAAAGAAGGTCACATTTATCTAACAAACCTTCATCATGCCATTTCGAAGAAGAATCAAGCTGAAATCAGGGAGGTGTTACAGAGATGGAGTGGTAACTCTTCGTAATTCATGCAAACACATGTTTGGGTTCAAGGCGTTACAATGGGATGTCAAGCATTCCACTACACTTTGAAGTCATGCTCGGTACCGCTCTATAGTTGCAAGACGAAATTCGGAGACGAAGAACGCATTTCACCTTTCGTTGAATTACAAGCTTTATTATACCGTAAAATTTTAAATGAAATACTCGAATTGATTTAGAATAGTTTAGGAAAGAATTCAATATTGTAAACATGTATTCCTAGTTTCTTCGTAATGCGCAAATCGAAATGAAATGACAATTAGGCCACCTTAAAAACCTAATATTTTTCTATAATGCGCACATTTCCGCATGTCAGTTTTTTATCTTTTAATCTGGTATATTTTGATCTTTCAAATAAAGTACTCCGCTAAATCGTGTTCCAGTGTGCTTTTCAACTATTTGCTGTTAAAATTGTCAGTTTTACACTGCATTTTGATTCGCTGCTCCAATTCAAGGTACACAAATTCATTGTTGCCATCACATTGAAAGAGAGAGAGCAAATTGCAGTAGGGGCAAGTATTTCTAGATGTCAAAGCACATGGGTAACACCTCTAGTTGAACGCATAACTTCTCGGCGGTGCCGCGCATGACTTCAAAGGAGAGCAGTAGTTGTCTCTTCTTCTCTAGCACCTCCCTGCTGAAATCATGGCATCAAGGAATACCTCTTCACTGCCGATTCTGCTGGTACTGTTGTGCGTACACCTGATCACGCAATCGCGAATCTTGAGCCAATTACGGTAGGTTTTGTGCTTTTCAAACGTAGTATTTCCGTAAATTTATGGGTGTAAAAATGATTTCCAATCAATTACAGCTCTTTGACTTAATAGTTATCATCCTTCACGAGCATGTAAGATTACCTCAGCTATACGCAATTCCCCCACAATGATGGATTTGTTGTGTCAATAATAACAGCAAATTGTGGCTGTACGAAGGAACAGCTGATCACGGCAATCGTGAATCTTGAGCTGACGATAGGTTTTTTGTGCTTTTAAAACTTTGTTTTTCCGTAAATTTATGGGTGTAAAAAATGATTCCAATGAACGCAAATAAACAAACAATTTCACGACGTGAATATATAGTTTTGGCGGACGATTTATTCTAGATTGACAACAAATTACACATCAATTTCCTGAAAAGTGCACACAGTTTGCCTATAGATACATAAATCCCACTGGGTTGTATACACATGTAGTGACGTCGCAGATTTGGCACTTTTCGTAGCCCGCATCAAACTTTTTCCAGTGCTCAAATTTGGTAAAAATAAAGATTCTTATATTCAAAGCAGAGACAACTTTATTGCATGATTTATGTCAGAAATTAATCAAAATAACATTAAATGATGAAAAACAGTCAATTTATATGATATTATTTCCTATAAATTTCTTCTTTAATGGAGAAACTTATGCATACATCACTTTCATATTGGGATCAGAGTCAATATTTTTGCATGTTTTTAATTACGCGAAGAGCACCTGAATCATTAACTTTACGAAAATAAAAAACTCACGAAATATTCGGCACATATACTACATAGGTTCGAAAAGTCCATTTGTGTTGAGTTAAACAAAATTTACAGCTTGGGTTCTGCTCTTTCAGAATCTACTCTTAACTACAAACCCATGTCCAGTGACTTCATGTTGGTTTTGTAATGCAGGGTCATATACATGTAAGTTTACAGACAGACACAGAACTTACTTGCTGTTCACTCAGGTCATGTCTAATGCTGTCTGAAGGCTGAATGTCAGAGATGCTCACACACTGTACAGCATTGTAGGACAACCACCGAGTGGATTCATCGCTCCGAGCACAGTCCATGTATCTTGTACATCTGACAGATACAATATCAATGAAAATGTATGCCTTGAAATCAATTTTTACATTCTTATCTATTGTATCAAATTCAGTCAATTCTGTCAATTCTGAGCCCCTGCAAAAGCAGAATTCACTATTTAAAGCATACATGTAAAAGTGTGGCATTTAACATAGAATATGTACAAACCTAATAGATGTATATGTAGCTAAAATGATTATGTCATGTACGGTACATATAATCACACATTACTATTAATTATGTATATACATGTAATGATATATAATAAAAGGGAAGGGAATTATCTCTCGCACTAAAAATATACAGCTGTATGTGACCCTGCACCTCAAAACAAACAAAATGTCGCCAGATATTAAGTTTTAGTTAAGACCATCTTCTGAAAGAGCAGACTTTAAGCTTTAAAATGATGTATAACTCAAATCAAATGGACTCTCCTATTAAACCTATCTAAATATTGGAAAGAAAGCACAAACTCAGGAAAAGTGTGAACTGAGAAAAGAGGCTCTGAAGTACAGTGTCTATTCAAGCGCTTAATCTTTTATTGCAAACTGTGCTGGCTGTGCGATGAATGGGACAAAAAACAGGAAGTAAACCACCAGAGTAACAACAATGAAGGGATTATCAGATTAAACTGAAATTAAGCATGCCTCATTAACACATTCTGTCCATAATCAATAATAACTTTCAAAGCAGTAGCACTATCCTTTCAAAAGTTATTAGAGTTGAAAGTGAAGAGTGTGGACAAAGTTTTTCACAAATGAAAAAGGGATTCTAAAGACACACCTAATCACACTATTCTACCAAAAATGTTCGAGATAAACTGCTAAAAACCACACTTTCCTGGCCGTTTTATGATACCAAACTATAGCATAATGTAAAAGAAGACCCGCTCTTTCAGAAAATATGAAAAAGTCTAAGTTCGGCTAGGTTGACCCATTTCACTTATTTTCAGTCCTCACGCAAAATCAGTGTGTGCGACTTTATGTTTGTTTTGAGGTGCACGGTCACATATGATAACTAGAAAAGCACTCCGAGAGCGCAGACCTCTGCCAAGCAGTTACTTTCCACTGATTATCTTGCTCTTCCATAGAGATTAGTGATTTTCACCCACTGAAAAATCGCCCAATTTCCCAATATAAAAAGCCTTTGTCGTGTCATAAACCCTCAAATGCGCGGCACGCCTCTCCCAAGCAGAAACTAGAGCACTTGCAGCCTGAACTCCCAAGTTCATTGACCCTACATGTCAAAATATCAAAAATCCTTCATAAATCAAAAAAAAAATTCTCGGATCACTAACAAAAGTTAATCGTTTGTTACTTGTGTCATTCTCATCCTTTCCTGCAAGTTTCATCCCAATCCGTTATAGTTATTTTGCGCACAGACAAACGAACTAACGAACAAACCAACCGTAACGAAAACATTACCTCCTCCCTTGGCGGAGGTAACAATATATAATAATATCTAGATATACATATATTTATACAGATCTATATAGAAAGAGAAACTAAAAGAGAAAAAGAGAGAGATGAATAAGATGTAAGGTCACATTGGAGAAGCATCATATCTGAAAAATTAAAGAAAAAAAAAAGAAATAGCCAATCTACCTTCCATCTTGGTCATTAAAGCAAACTACGATTATTCATCACCCTATATGGCCAAAATGGGTAAAAGGTTGCTGAGATAGCTTGTTACCTCTGCCAAGGAATGGAGGTTACAAGTGATCACCAGTGTTGGTTTGTCTGTTTACAAAATAACTCAGAAAGTTGTGAATGGATTTACATGAAACTTACAGGAAAAGTTGAAAATGATACAAGGAGTAGGCAATCATATTCTGGTAGTGTTTTTTGAAGGATTTTTTTTTAAATCTTTTGGAATAAAAGGTCAATGAACTTAGAGTTCATGCTGTGCATACTAGAGGTTCACATAAGTCCACTATTGAAAGAACATGCAGATGATGTCAAAATGCATGTATGGGTGGCAATGAATTGCCGGCATGGCAGAGATATGGGCTCTCTGAGTGTTAATCTAGTTAAAGATTAAAGAAAATATTTCAATTTGTTTTTGAATTTTTCCAATATAGTGGATCTTAAAGAAAACCAAAACCTAAATATAAATGAGGTTTGAGTGAAAGCAGCTTTACTAGTAGAACACATCTCTGAAAGTTTGAAGAAAATCAGACAATTCATTCAAAAGTGAGGAATTTTCACAAAGTTTTAACACTGTCATCCCCAGGCATAGAAGAAAACTAGAGTCAATGTCATATATGGACAATAATATAACGAAACTAGAGGGGTTGTCAAAGGCAGCAGACCCACGTCTTTAGTGGCGCTACAGAGTCGGGGTAAACATACGGTGCATTCGGTCATCTACCAGAATTCGGTCACTTACCAGTGTCACTTATCACCAGCCAGTGAGTTCTACCAAAGATCGTACACTTCAGAGTACGATCTTTGGTTCTATAGTCACATCACATGCAAATCACATCATTTCACATACTGGAACACTCATTCACAACAAGAAAGTCCTTTAGTCTCCTCCAAAAATCCATCAAAAACCCCAAATTCCACCGTCAAAAGTGCAGAATCGGAACTTTTCCAAGCACGCACGAATTAAGTCCAGTTTTAAGAGTAGGGTCTACATGCGGGTTGCCGAAAAAGCGCTAAAAGTCGAGAAATACGCCGTTTTCTTGTGGGATATTTTGCTTATAGCAAGCCAAGAGTGTGATGGTATCAAAGGTCGTATGAGTGTACAATCTTTGATGGTATCCACAAAAGCACAAAAGAAAAACAAAATTAACGTACCCCCTGGGCAATTACCCTTACGGCAATTATTCAATGCAAGAGTTGAATGCAAATGTCTGGACTGCACCAGTATTCGGTCACCAAGGAGCGCCGCAACGTTCCAAATGCAATTTTGCGGCAACAGGGTAGAACGTGATGCATTTTCAGCGGCCTTGAACATGCACTGACATTGAGCGGGCATATCGTGCAGTGTGACTGGGACCGAGCAAAATTTTTCCATGATTGAGGAATGATCCTCCAACGAAAAAAACAATGTTAATTTGAAAAATCACCAAATACGGGCCAATTTGTGATGACGGAGAACGAACTTTCATAAATCCAGAAGGACATAGTCCCTCAAATAAACATAAATTTCAGAATTCTTACGAACATTTGAGCAGCAAAGTTGGATCGTTTGGGAGTTATGTTTTCATAAGTAAGAAACGAGAAATGTTCCGAGGGTCACTCCATGGGGTCAAAACTTCAAGGTCACAGAGAATTTTCAAGGGTCAACCAATTATCACCAAAATCTAAATGATTCTTTCCTGTCATTATCCAAACATTCCCTGAACGTTTCGTGCAAATCCATTTACCCGCTCTCTTGTTATCTTGTACACAAACAAACAAACAAACATACAGATCCCTTCACATAACCCCCTGCCAATTTCCATCAGCGTGGGTAAATATAGGGAGAATTTGACAAAAATTAATTTTCATGAAAATCACATATTCCATCATCTTGTTACTGACATATGTTATATTATTCCCCCTGCTTTCTAAAAGAGGTGCATGAAAGTCAAGAGCTCTTTTATTAAGCTAGAAAAGTGAAAGCATGTTGAATTTTCTTTAAATTTTCTTCATATTGTTGTGGAAACATGACATCATAAACTAAAGTAATGTCCTTATCCAGTGAATACTACACCAAAATTTTAATTACTTCAATTACCTCAAACCTTCACTGATGTGTTCTACTAATGTTGCTGTTTTCATTCAATTCACATTTCTCTTTGGGTTTTTATTTCCTTTGAATGTTTTCCCCCCTCAGGGTCTATAAGCCATGGTAATCTTACCTGGCTTCAAGAGTGCACCATCCACAGTAAGGGTCTCCATCATCACCACCATTTCCTCCGATGCATTCATCACAGGTCTGGTAATTACTGCAGTTTGCCAAGGACAGCTTCAACACCTGTATTAAAGTTCACAGAAATAATAAGATCAAACCTCTAAATAATAATATTAACTGATTTAATGCCCTATAAAAATTAGACATCATACACAAGATCTAGTTATAAAGGCAGATTGCAAAGGAAGGTTTACTCCCTGACCATTCACATTGATGAAATCAAATATGTTTGATATGTACATGTATGAACACCCTGGTCTGGTTATATTGTCAGAATTCATTAGGTGATCCGATTATCCTCTCGGATCACCTTCTGTATCTGTACTGATTCTTTGTTTTTCTTCTTCTTCTTTCTTTATTTCCGGACAAAAGTTGTGCAGAGGTTAACTCAGAAAGTTCTCAGACTATCAATTTCAAACTTATACAGATGACAGATCTAATGTATCAGATTGTGATTGGTCGACCGTGACGTCACTATGACATCATTACATGAAATCACATTTTCATTCTTATCTCATTAATGGAATGGAATTTCTCAATTAAATTTACGTGTCATATATAGTTCAAGTCAAGCGCTTTATGCTCATATTCTCAAATTTCATCTCCACCCTACGCGCACGTTGAAATATTTACATGCTCCAATCGAGCTCAAATTTTTTTTGCAAACGTTTCAGACCATTTTTTGAAAAATTGAAAAAAATTGGATGGATGCGTACGCGCGCGCACATATATGCACACACAGCTCATATGCAATAGAAATTTCCCGTTTTTTCACACGGATCGGATGTCTGAAATGTCAAGGAAAATTTCTACAAAGTTTAAAGTCAATCCGACTCAATATGATGTCATACAGGCCCGTCAAAGTTGAAATTCCGCGCGCGCGTCAATGTCGATATACAGTGCAACTACATGTATGCCAAAAAAACGTCTATTTTAAATCCGATTTTACTCGTCAGGATGGATGGTGACCCCCCATTTTCTGTACATATTCTGAAAGCTGATGAGTTGTACATATCATTTCATGGGTTGGCGATGCTGAAAAAATGATTAAAAGATATCAACTTTCTTAATGAAATAAAAAAAAACAAATTTTCAAAATGACGTCATCGAATTTCAAGTTCACTCGAGCATATCTCACTTATCCTTTGCTGATTTTCACCCAGATTTCAGTATGTTGTAGCTTATTTAATGCTCTTTCATAAGCATACTAACAAAATTTTGATTGGATGACGAATTCAACTCGTAAAAATGGATTGAACTTAACCTTGTCAAATTTGACCAGTTTGCGTGTTATCTCTATGGGAGTGCAGTTTTTCTGGAAATGAAAATTGACACCGATGACTATCTTTATCAAGCACTACACTGTAGCTCACTTATCCTTCGGTGAATTTCTCTCAGATTCGAATATGTTGTAGCTGAGACTTTGGGCTATTTTATCTTAACCTCCATTTTTTCATACGACATCGACATCACATCAAAAAACTCGGTTGAAATTTAAGTTTATCTTCGATGTATTGAGATATTTCTTTCTTTCTTTCTGCAACTTTCTTTGCAATAACTCAAGAAAAACAGCCCCTATCACCCCCATACTTTGCACATGTTTAGTTCATGTCACATGCATTATTTCATAAAACAACAACTACTTCATCGGACACCATCTTGGGTATGTAAATTAGGGTCAAAGGTCATAAATGTTTCATTCTGTATCTTGGTGAATACCTGTCCTACCTTTGCCATATTTTGCACACATATAGACGATGTCGCAAGAATCATTTCACAAAATAACCACTTTTTCCTCAGATGCTATCTTGGGAGTGCAAAGGTGGGTCAAAGGTCAAATATACTTTATTATGTATCTTCGTTACAGTGTATACGGAATTTGGTACCAAAGATGGTAGCTCCGACTCCCTTTTCTAAATGAGAATCCAAACATCACACGGCCAATGTCCCCTCAACACAAATGAAACTGGTATGGTCATGCCTATTGGGATCAGGACTCAAATCATTGATTTCCGAATAGATCGGATCACCTAATTTGTCAGTGTTGACAAATTCCAAGTCTAGTTACTATGTGTTTTATTTTTACTTATAACCTGGATATTTCCACTATCTAGACAGACTGAGACAGTCAAAGAGAAAGAGAGGATGGAGGAGGATGGAGGGACAGATAGAAGAACCTGAAGTAAAAATCAATGTCATGCTTGTAAGCTATGAGTTGCTGGCTTTCAGAGAAGAGCACAGCACAAGTCATTTGATGATCTTCCTTTACTTTTTTAAACAAGAAATCTATCTTGATACAAGCAACAATTAATATATCCTGCTGTGATCACCAACCTCTAATTACACAACAAGCAATGAATTACAATGAAAAACAGTTTGGACACATAAGACCACGACTACCTTTGCATATTAAAGCAGAAAAATAAATTTCATATAATACAATATATTCCATGAGGCAAAGGGCAATTCAAACCCTGGGATCAATAGTTTCCATTTTTATTGCAAAACTATGGGACAGCTCAATTTGAAAAGAAAACGAGACATGAAAACTCGTCACATTGAGGACGAGTTAGGTGATACGCTTGTGGTCATCAGATGACGGTCATCTGTGATCGACAAGAAAGAATGTGATATAGGCACCTTGAAGTTATATTGAGCGTGCATGCGAAACCGTTTCTGTAACCACTCGGCCACGGGTCATCCACGGAAATGGTAAGAAAAAAACAACAACAATGTATAGATATAACAGGGGGAAAGTCAGTGCCCACTCAACTAACGTGGCCATGTGAACATCTATTGCATTGCTAGACGGAAAAGCGGCCTTGTAACGACTGAGGTCGCTATGCCATTTCTGGCAACTTGGGAAAAATACGTCCCGCAGACATAAAACCTATAATCGGCTGGTTTTGATACCTTGCCTTTAATCACAATTTTCAGTGTAATGACGTCATCAAATTACAAAACAATGACATCGTCTTGAAAGACAATTGTTCAAAGTACAACACCTCAGTCGTCGTCATTACATACTATGATCGGTTTGACAAAGTCAACCTGCAAAATTTTGCTGCAGTCGAAGCAATGTGGTCTCCAACACACAAAAAAGAGGGATATGGCGTGTGTGTGTGTCTGTGTGTGTGTGTAGGTGCGTTTATATACGAACGTGATTTCTACATGGACGAATATGTAATACAAAATTGAAGAAAAAAAAAGTAAAATAGCTAAGTATTTTGTTTCGTGATTTTGTGGGGTTCGAACCCGCAACCTCAAGTCTCTGAGACGTCGCCTTTATCCACTCGGCCATACGTCTCGACGAGAAAATATGGGGAACGTAAACTTATGTATGTGAAAGATACATGAGGAATCGTTTTGTCCACATTCCATTTTCATTTTCAGGTTTAAGCTGCAAAATTGTCAAACTGATGAGGAGATTTCAAAGAATAAAATGCATGATTACTGCAGCTTATTGTCTCAGCTACAACATACTAAAGTTTCAGAGGAAATGAAGCAAAATCAGTTGAGATAAAGGTGCTTAAACGTTGTTAAGTCAATGCATGGTTTTAAAAAAATCACCTCCCATAGACAATACACGTAAACTTGTCCGATTTTGAGTCTTTACCTTTAATAACAATTTGAAGTATGATGGTGTAAGTCTTCTCGAACCAAGAGTGTGGAACGGAAGCTTCTACGTGAAAGATGAATCATGACGATCACTCGTGACCGACACATCTTCAAAGGGATCAGTTATTAGAAGTGGAAGCCCTCGTGCCTAGATTATTGTCTCAGCAATTCCAAAGCAATGATACCCTTACATTTAGGTATACCATAATTTCCCTCTGAAATAATTGGTATTATTCATGTACAATTGCTTGCCTTGTCCATAAACTTTGCTTTACAAACTTTCAGTGAAAGGTGTCATAACATAATTCTGTAACTCCATTAGCAGTGATTGACTACATAAAATAATAAAGATATATCAAATTGAACGCTTAGCGCGTATAACTAAGGGGGATTTTAGCCTGATGCTGTGTTATTCACTGCTCAGATACCAACAACACTCATTACCTACGTCTACGTATAGAGAAACAGCCATGACTAAAATAAGGTTTTCCTTTTCTTCGGCAGATAGACACACAACCCCTTTGAACACACTATAACTGACATGGAGGGACATGGAAAAGTTCATTACTACTACTAAACAGTGATGCTTTCTCCTCATGTGGCACAAGATACCTCTATAGCAATATAAAACCTGTCTACAATTCCGTTATTGGGTCAAACAATAACAACCTGGAATTTCAAAGAGACGAGCGAGACGCCATACACCTGGCCTAGAATTAATTTATTCAGTTGCCATTCCTGCTCCAGTTGAGTTATGTAAATTATTTTCCGACCTGTCTTGTGCAGTGTAACAGGAACAAACGTTGAGAAAAGGAAAGAGAAAACGAAAGGTGGCAAGCGGGGCACTGTATACCAAGGGCACTTTACAACATTACGTATGATAAATGAAGCAAATCCAACCTCCAGCCTCCGACAAAAAAAGGGAACCTGAGTGACTGTGTGTCGTGGGGTAATGACATCGGAATGAAGCTGAACTGCCACAAGAAAAACAAAGAAAGAGAGAGAGAAAAAAAATAATAGCGTCCTGCGGGTCCCGAACATCTCGTCCTAAGGTAGTGCATAATGACCATGCAGCGCGCTAAGCGACTATAAAGCCACACGGCTGTCCCGAAGATTAGATATGAAATTCATATCTTTATATCATTTACAACATGAAAAAGTTCATTACTACTACTAAACAGTGATGCCTTCTATTCATGTTGCACAAGATACCTCTATAGCAACATAAAACCTGTCTACAACTCCGTTATTGGGTCAAACAATAACAACCTGGAATTTCAAAGAGATGAGCGAGACGCCATACACCTGGACTAGAGTTAATCAATTCAGCTCCCATTCCTGCCAGTTATTTAAACGTACATGTTCCTACCACCTATCCTGTTACAGTATAACAATAACCAATGAAGAGAAAAGGAAAGAGCAAACAAAAGGTGGTAAGCGGGACACTGTAACAGGGGGCAATTTACAACATTAAGTGTGACAAAATTAATGAAGCAAACCCAATCTCCAAACTCCAATACAAAACAAGGGAAATAGAGCAGCCGTGTTCACGGGTTACGTACACTTGATAAAATAATACGATGAATGATATCGGAGTAAAGCTGAACTGCCGAAAAAAAGAGAAAAAAAGAAAGAACGGATGAAAGTCCTGCGGGAGTCGAACCTCTCGCCTTGCGGTATGGCGTTATGAACAACCAGCGCGCTAACCGATTATGCCACATGGCTGTCCTGAAGATCGAGTGCGAAACTTAAATCTAAATACCATCGTGAGTGTGTTGCCTTGTGATGGCGCTATTCAACTTCCCACAAGTGGCAGCGTGGATTCGATCAATATATAGTTGCAAAGAAAAATTGGGAATCGTTCCGTACAGATTGTATTCTCATTTTCAGATTTAAACTACAAAATTATCAACCTGATGAGGAGATTTGAAAACATAAAATGCATGATTACTAAAGCTTATTGTCTCAGCTACAACATATTTATGTTTCAGAGGAAATGAAACAAAATTAGATGAGGTAAAGGTGCTTAAACGTTGTCAAGTCAATGCATGGTTTGAAAAAAAAATCACCTCCCATAGACATAACACGTAAACTTGTCTGATTTTGAGTCTTTACCTTTAATCACAATTTCTAGTATGATGACGTCATCATATTTCAAAATCATTACATGGACTTGAGAGGCAAATGTTCAAAGTACAACATATCTGAATTTGGGATAATATTGAGCTAAAACAACAGAGATACGAGCAAATGAATGTCAGAAACAGTACCTCAAAAAAATTAATTCCACTTTTTTGATTTCAGATGATGATATGATGACGTCATGAGTTTTCCTGGCAATATTGGTACTTGAAACGTTATTTCCAATTCATATGCTTTTGTAATATGCAATAGAAATATAGGGTCACAGGACGATTTAAAGAGCTATGGCGACATAAACAAAAACATGTTTTTTCACTATATTTGCAGAAAAACGCGCGCGCGGAATTTCAACTTTGATGCCAGTGCATTCCTTTGTTATAGGTCAAAATCGATGGGATATCAATGGATATTGTTACTCAAAGTATCAGAAATCCAAATCAGTCAAAAAAAATTGCATTTTCATGTTGGTTACGCCCTCTGCGCGCGAAATTGCGCGGACGGACGCGCACGCGAAAAAATGTTTGAAACGCTTAAAATTGTCTGAAACTTCGAGATTTCCCATTGGGAAGTCGTTTTGAGCCTTTTAAAATTTTGACGCGCGCGTAATGAAGACCTGGATAACTAGCGTTAAAAAGCAAGATAGAGCGTGACCTGAACTTTATGTCCACCGAAAATGATACAGAAATGATATCTAGTTATGAAGTTATGATCGATCATGTGACAAGGTCCGAAAATCACAAAATGGCGCCTAGATGACGTCATAGATATGTTACTGTCACGAAAACCTTATTGTGGCTAGATATTGTTATGAGACATGTTGACTGAAAATGTCATGTCATTCCGTAATGTCATTGTTGAGATATTGACGACACAAAATGTGGCAGAAAGAAAGAAGAATAAAAAAAAAGAGAAATTTTGACAATCACAATAGGTGATACGCTGATAGCGTATCACCTAATAACTGCTCCCATGCTACTGACAGCTTGACGAATTTGATTTAGAAGATTGGATGCCAATGTTTATTGAATAGAACAGAACTGAAATAGCAGGTTTATTCCTCATGAAGAAAGTGTAGTTGCACATTTGACTGGATTGCCTTTTGTGCATAAATTACAGGTAGATCTACAAAGGAAAAAAACAACAACAATAAACTAGAAATGTCACTATGGCGACTGCTATGCCTCCACCATAATGCATGGTTCTCTTAATAGGTCTATAGTACAATGTCTTGACAATGTGGGATGACAGTTTCACATACAAATTGGCAAAATATTGAAAAGACAGGTTTGTCACAAATGTGTTGAATGTTCACTTTCCTTGAACTACACCTAGGTTTTCTATATTGTCTTAGAGTGCAGGTGCATGTATTTGAGGATTTGAGGATTTTTACTTGACTTTTGATCCTTTTATACATTTTTGCATTGAGTAATTTTCAAGGTATGGAGAAAAAGTGTAATTTCAGTATATCATTTGCATTTTACCCTGGCCTTTGACCCTATGACCCTTGAATTCCCAAGAGAATCAATGTCAGTTAGAACATGCATTAATACTTAAATTTGTAATAATGTACTTAGTTTCATAATGATACAATGAGTCACTTTCGAGATATGGATGAAGAGAAATTTAGCTCTTCCACTTGAGCTGTGACCTTTTCACCTTTGACCTTTGGGCAAGAAACTTTCAAGAGAATCTCTATTAGGTAATACATGTATACATCAAGTTTGAAGAAAAATCCTGCTGGAATTCCATAAATATGATCGAAACAGTGAAATTTTGAGGGGTTGACCTTGACCTTTGACCCCCTGACCTTTGACCCTGACTCCAAATTCCTTAGATAATCACTGCCAATCGGTACATGCATATGTACCAAGTTGCATGAAGATATCTTGAACCATTGGAAAGATATGGAGAAAAAAAGTGAAATTTTAACATTATCATGTGACCTTTGAACTTTGACCTCATGACCCCAAACTCTCTCTGGGAAATCTTTATGTGGTATTACCTTCAGGCATTGCATAGATATGGGGAAAATAGTGAAATTTTGAGCATTTGACCTTGACCTTTTGACCTTTGACCTTGAGCATAGGCACCCAAAAGTTGACAGGCACACTTTCGCCTAATCATACTGTATACATGACAAGTTTCATTATGATACCTCAAACGGTCTTTTAGTTACAATGTCCACAAAATTGATTACGGTCTGAAGGACTGAAGGATGGAAGGACAGACGGAAGGACTGACAGACAGGCAGACAGACAGAAGGATGAATGGAAGGACTGACAGACAGACGGACGGACAACCCAAAAACATAATGCCTCCAGCGACACTTCCTGGTGGAGGCATAAAAACTGTCAGTCCAGACCCAAGGAATGAAATGCTAAAAACAATTATGTGTATTAAAGATTGCTCTTTTTGTAATAAATGATTCTAGAAATGTAATTCTCTTCTTCATATCATTGTCATTCACTACATGTACCTGTGAACCTTCCTCAGAACCAGTTGCCAGTATGATTTGCTCCTTGTCCTCATCCAGAAACACATCTCGTAGAACAGATCCTTGTCCAAGAGAAACATTTTCATACTGGTAGGCGGATGAATCATTCAGTATATGAACCTATTTAAATACACATGTAATAAAAAGAAGACATGATTGTGACAAAATCCATGCTATTCAAAGTTCACGTAGTAAAGTAATCACTCAGTCACTACAGTCATGTTGTTGCATTAGTTGAACATATATCCAAAGCTATTCATAGTTCAATACCGAATGATAATCATGTAATAATAAAAAAGAAAATTGATGAACTTGCATACATGTACGTCACAACATGTATGGTACAGATCATGGTTTATCAAACAGAAACTCCACTCCATCTCCAATTGACTATAATAGAATAGGGCAGAAATTTCATTCAAGACAGATGAAGACACATGGAAGTCTTAAATTCCAAATGTTTTTTTTTTTTTCATAAAATTCAGTCTTCACATACATGTCATGAGTTTTCACCTACTTCTAATGTCTCTTACAGACTTGTAGATAAATTTTTACCAGATTTACTTTCTTTGAATTAGATCCTTACACAAGATATATATCAGTCACATTACAGACTTGTAATAATCTTGTGATAACGACCCTTAATAAGGTGTGGAGTGTTGATGCTAAGTCACTGAGCCAGACCATGATTTCAATATTTTCAATAATTATGTACATACTTGTGTAATAAAGGGAAAACTGTGAGGCATTTAGCTTCTCCAATAGTTTGAATTAGTGGATGGTTGCAACTTACAATTAGTAGTCAACAAAAATATGAGGACTCTAAAAGTTAAAGTCTACTCATTCAATGTCTAAAGCTTCTTCATTTTCACTTAAATCTTTATCGAAGTCCTTTCAATATGGGATGACATTGATAGAACAAAATGACACACAGTGTAATAAGGTGGCAGAATGATAGGTCTATATGCAGTTGTATACAGATATTGACTGGTACGGGGTGGAATATAACATTCTTTGGACCGCCAGAGAGTTATATTTTCCCAAGGGATTATATTTTCCCGAAGCGCACAGCGCTGAGGGAAAATGTGATCACGAGGGAAAATATAACTCCCTGGCATTCCAGAGATTGTTACATTCCACCCCCTACCAGTCGATATCTGTTAGATGGCTTTGTCCTTGATTGTGCTTTACAGAAGAGCCTACACTAACGATGCATAGCCTAACCATTTATACGCTCATGTTAGCCCCACCAGACGCTGTGTGCGCGCTGTCGCGATTTTGTAGTTGTACAGCGGCGACTGGACTGTATACAATGTACCGTAGTTGCTAGTACTGTGTAGGCTCATGTCCTCTAACGACAGTAGGCCCTAACGTTAACATTAGGCTCAAGTCAAGTAACGACGCTTTAGGGCCCTTTAGTTAAATCAGGCTCAGGTCCAAAAGATCAGCAGATGTTCTAGGGTCTACTCACAAAACAAATCTAACTTTAGGCCTGAACGTTTAATGGCCTACTGGGCAATTTTTATCATTTGACATTTGTTTCAGTATTAATCTACAGGTACATTTGGTTGTAGGCCCTAGAACCTATGTGTATGTCTAACGTTAGATTCTAATGTTTGTTAAATGTTGTGAGCTCATGCAGGGCCTACTAGATAGACTCTATTCCAACGTTAGTCCTAATTTAGATCTAACGTTAGGGAGTTTTGACGTCAGAATCTAACATGTTACACGGTCTAACGTTACTTCAGGGGGTTTCACACCAAGCTTTACGTAGAGTTACGTAGTGTTACGTAGTGTTGCGTAGTGACTACGCAACACTACGCCACTATACGCTGTGAGAACGCAACTCTACGTAAGAGGACGCCGAGGGACGCAAAATAGGTACGCAAGATGTACGCAAAAAATTAAACATGTTTAATTTTTTCGCGTACCCTCCGCGTAGAGCTCTGATACGCAGGTTTTACGCAAGTCTACGCAACACTACGCAACTGTGCGCCATCTATACGCAACAGTACGCCACCGAACCCCTTTCACACCAGAGCACTTTTTGTGCTCGCGTATGACATGGCGTAGTGTTGCGTACTGTTACGTAGACATTTGCGTAGACTTGCGTTGACTTGGCGTACATTTTCGTAGACTTGCGTAGGCCTGGCATACATTTGCGTAGTGTTGCTTACAGTTGCGTAGCCTATTATTATAGGTGCAGATTTGGCATTCAAATGCCTGACCCATTTTAGAAAACTGCTTGATATCATTCATTCCATTGGACTCTGAATTGCTGGTGAATGTATAGCCTACTTACCTGTGCTCTTCGAGACTTGTACTTAACTATTTCTCTTCTGTAGGCGTAATAATTGTAAAATGCCGAAAAGGAAGAACAAAAGGTGTGGTAGGAACAAGAATTCTCCTGCTCATTATACATGCCTCTAGTGATCAAAATGCAGACAATTCGCCAGCACGAGTAGACCCAAACGCATTTTCTTCAACCCGTCTGGTTCGTGAAAGCCTATACTTGTAGACTCGCTGCTGGCGAGTTATGCCACAAAATGACAGAGGCTTCATCAGCCAAGTCCTCAGCGTAAGAGCATCATCTCCCACAAGGAAGTAGTCAAATGGCTGCATGGTCATCATGGGGCAGAGGGTCTGCTGCAGGGAGGTTCAGTTTGATGGCTTACTGGCTGTCTTGAAAGGGCTCTAGTTGAACACGGGGCGATCGTTAACGGCCCGTTAACGATCGCCCCGTTACTGTCCAGGCATGCTAACCTGGAAATATCAAACTGCACATTACTTGAGTATGAGACCATTCTGAAGCAAATAATTTTCACACAACAACAGATACAATGTTCTATTAAACGAATCCCACAAGGATTTGAACAATCATCCCCTAGCATTCCCACTGATTCCCACTGATCAGTTACTAGCCATCCCTTTTAATCGAGAAGAAACCTTTGAAATTATAAAACAAATTTCAGGTCTTTGCAGGTTTCTTGATGACAGCATGTTTATAAGCAAATCGAAATCCATATTGTAGGGTCTTGTAGGTATTGTAAACCTTAAAGTTACGGCAGGTTTCAGGTTCCAAAGATTCCAGAAGGTGGCATCTTATTTTGTAATTCTCAGTGCAATTCGTGTCAGGAGTTAATTGAATACCTGTGGCGCCATCCGCATAAAATTGATTATCTTAATGAAGAAAAATCTTCAGCATGCAGTTCTTTCATCAGTTGTTCATATTGCCGATGTATGGATCAACGCCGGATCCAAGGTTTGATCCACACTCTCCTTCTCATTGTTGCAACAGCTCGTTTTCTTCTCTTTTTCCGTTCTTGAAAACGTTCGCATTCTGCGATGCGAATCTGTAGGGCGTCCAAAATGCTGAGGAATTAAAGATACAACCTTCCCCATGATATTTTGCTACGTATTCGAACAGCATGCAAGAGTGAACTAAAAAGCAGAAGGCTAATGTGCTGAAGTAGCCCCGCAGTTTCATTAATTTGTTGATAAATCGATTCTTAATTACAATTGTTATAATCGCTTCTTAATTACGATTGTTATAATCGCTTCTTAATTACAATTGTTATTGTAATCCCTGCAGCATAGACATGCTACTGTATATTATTTCATTAATTTCCTATCATATCGTTGTTAATGCAAGTCAAACGACTGTATTTTAAATCTACTTATGTATGTTGATTTGCAGAAAATAAAGTATCTATCAAACAAAATCAAGCAAATAAATCGGCGGTACGCAACTCTACGCAACTGCAAGCAACTCTACGCGGTCTGTACGCCCGGCCTACGTATATATACGCAACTGTACGCCCGCTATACGCAAAATACGCTACGCGGATACGTGCTTCCTACGCAACCATACGTAACTCTACGCCTGGACTACGCCGGGACTACGCCAGTCCTACGCGTAGCATCAGGATTATTTTTCACGAGTACGCAGGTAATTTCGGCGTAGACGCTACGCAACTCTACGCAACTGTACGCAAAGCCCGGTGTGAAACCCCCTTTAAGTCTATAGCGTCTAAAACTCTAGGTCCACTTGTGGTTTGTTCGATGTAATGTATTGGCCTGGATCTAACGTTAGTCTATTAAACTCTAGGCCTAACCAACGTTAATACAAGATGCATGATGAATTGCCCTCGTTGAAAGAACTGAACTGAACAAAATGTCTCTAGACTATTAACTCGCTTGTTTTAGGCCATGTTTAGTGGAGTTAGAATCCTTATCCTCCAAAATCTTATCGAATTCGTTGTCGTTAATATTATATACAAAACGGGGTTCCATTTTGAAGTGTGAATCCAAACTTCGCGGGCCAAATGATACGTGTATACGTAAACGGTACATTGGGTAGGGCCTACGGTACACTGTACGTAATGTTTAGCTTCCCGAATTCCATCCAGTAGGCAGGCCTGGCGCATGACGCTACTCCACGCCGCGCAGTGCCGTCTACTCTTTCACGTATCGTGTGTGTGTGTGTGTGTGTGTGTGTGTGGTGGGGGGGGGGTGAGTGGGGACAGATTATATCGATCCAGACTGCAGCGTTATCGATAGTAATTGTTTGCTCCCAGTTACCGACGTGGTCCCACACCCTTATATTGGTGTAATTGTTTGTATTTCAACCATAAGAGGGCGACACACATGGAAAAAAATATATTCATTTGACCATGTTGGTCAATATAACGAGCTGGGAAAAAATAACATTTGTGATCTTCGCAAACAGCATCACGGGATGAGCTCTCGACCAATCACATACCAGAAACTGTCTAAGCCATCTAATATTATGCAATATGCACTGTAAATCTTGTATTTTGTACCACTTCTATTTAAAGGACAAGTTCACCTTCATAAAGATAAGGATTGAGAGAATGTAGCAATATTAGTAGAACACATCATTGAAAGTTTGAGGAAAATCAGACAATCCGTTCAACAGTTATGAATTTTTGAAGTTTTTGTGCAGTACCCGCTGGATGAGAAGACTACTGCAGTGTATGAATAACTTAGATGTCACATGCGTACAACAATATAAGGAAAATATAAAGAGAATTTCACAAAATTCCATCTTTTGAAAAAAGTACACATTCCCCTGACTTGTTACCGACAAATGTTATGGGTAATATTATTCCCCCTGCCTTTAGAAAGAGGCAAGTCAAGTGCTCTTTTATTATGCGAAAAAAGTGAAAATATGTTGAATTTTCTTTTACATTTTCTTTATACTGTTGTACGCATATGACTCACAAGCTGTAGTAGTCTCCTCATCCAGCGGTTCCAACACAAAAATTTAAAAAATTCATAACTTTTGCATCGATTGTCCAATTTTCCTCAAACTTTCACTGATGTGTTCTACTAGTATTGTTGCATTTTCTCAATCCTTATGTTTATGAAGGTGAACTTGTCCTTTAAGACCTGTTAGTGTGGGGATATACCGTGGAGTTGGAAGGCTGGCCCAGCATGGATATATTCAAAAAATGTTTGGGAATGTAACCTGGTGGACAGGAAATGAATCAGGTCACTAATGATTCCCCACACTACCGGGTCTTTAAAATTTCCCTGCCTGTGCTGATTTCACTCATACCTTCAACAAGTCACCGTCACTAGTTCCAATGAAAGCCACAGTGTAGTCTCTCTCTGTAGTAGTGATGATAGACGTAGGCTCCACATCAGAGAAGGTAAGTACTGGTGAAGCATTCACAGGGTTCACTCCATTGGCATAGGTGTAGTAAGTGCCATCTGGTGTAACAGCATTGCACTCCACACTTTCCGGACTTGGTAAGTTAAATTGGACCTACCATCATGATAAATACATTAAACATAATTCAGCACAATGTTAAATGTAGGCCTATGGTATTATGATGAATAATTTGAGTTCATATCTACAATATGATTTCACAAATTTATTCTTTTTGTCTTTTAAGTAGAAGCCAAATACTAATGTATCTCCTACCATTTCCTTCTATCTAATGACCACATAAATACATACATGTTTAAAGGATATAATCATAATCATCAATACACTCACCTCCAAAATTGACCAAATTGATATCTTTTATTTTTATCAAATCTGAAATTCTATGATTGGGTAAGTGAGGTAAATTTAGTTCTTTTGTACAGTTTGTCAATAGGGAGCTTTAGATTTTCGCGATGGGGACGTTCAGAGGAAAAAACTAGAAATGTCGCTATGGTGACTGGTAAGCCTCCGCCATAATTATATTATATTGGATGGCTATAAATGGGATACCAGGGAATATTGCACGAGTTCGGGCCAATATTGCACGAATCGAAGATGAGTGCAATATTGACCCTAACGAGTTCAGGCCCTCCATCAGAAGACAGCTCGTCACTGATGCCGTATGTGACGAAAATGCGCCGTAGGGCAATAATGAGTCCATCAGCTCCAGTGGCGGCCTCCTCGACAATGGGCCAATTGCTGTACCTATCCACAATGACGAGGTAGTTATGGCCCTGAAAGTGGAAATAGTCAGCGGCAATGCACTGGAAAGGGTAGGCTGGAGATGCGGGTGGAGTAGGGGGTGCAGCTGGCTGGGATGGTGCCATGCGATTGCAGGAGGAACACCATGTGCGCATCTCAGTGATTGCGGGGGTCATGCCAGGCCAAAATATGGACGATTCAGCCCGTGAGCACATTTGTGTGATACCCTGATGTGCCGCGTGTAAGGCCTGCAGCACGCGGCCACGGAGGGAAGGGGGGATGACTACACGATCACGATACAATGCCACACCGTCAAAATGGGAGAGGGAGTCTCTGAACTGGTGAAACTGGCGAGGGTCAGGCGGGAGGTCATTGCGGTTCTCGGGAAAGCCCTGTTCGATAGCCTCCAGCAGCAGGGACATGGATGGATCACTTGTCATGGCTAGGCGCACAGCATCCCAAGTGACAGATTTGACAATCTCTGTAGGGGCAGAAGCACTTGCTGTGCAGGTCTGGGAAGTGGCCTCAGCAGGGGTGTGTAAGTCAAGCAGGAATCCTGGAGGTAGTGGAGGTGGGGCATGAGTCGCAGCAGGGTCCTGAAGGGCTGCAATGTCGTCGGGGAGAGACAATTGCTATGGTTTCCCGACAGGGTGGCGGGAGACGGCATCGGCTGCTGCGTGGCGGACACCTGGGACATGGACCATCCGGAAACGATAGCGTAGCGACTTTTCTTTCAAGTTGCGAAGACGGGGGTTCGGGATGTCATTAAGGGAACGATCGCCAAAGGTTTTGAGCAGGGGTTTGTGATCAACGGCCACGATGAGGTCAGAGCATCCGATGACGAAGTGGCGAGCCTTGTCTAAAGCATCGATGACAGCAAGAGCCTCGCCTTCTATCGGGGCATAGCGAGACTCTGCATGAGACGTGAAGCGACTACCCACCAGGGTGGTCTTCCAGCCAGTTTTGCAACAGACTGGCCTGGTGGATGAGCATGAGCAGTGTTTCTGGAGGAGCCAAAAGCCGATCCCATCTTTACTCCAATCAGTTGCAAGGCAGGTGGAACGACCCTTGTCGAAGATTTCCACTCCATTGTGAATCTCAGCGATGATCAGGCGTTTGGATTCCTCAAACAAGGAATTCAGCTGTGTGGTCCAAACGAAGGGTGTGTCAGGTTTCAGCAGGGCACGGAATGGCAACATGCGCTCTGCCGAAGCGAAAGCATAGGATACCTGGTTGATCAAGCCAAACCAACTACGGATGTCGGTGATGCTTGTAGGGGTAGGAAAATCGCGAATGGCCCTCAAGAATTGAGGACAAGGTCGAACGGCAGTTGGGGTGATTTCAAAGCCTGCGAATTCCACTGTTTGTTGCGCAAACACAAACTTGGAGGGGTTGAGTGTGATACCATTGCGCCCACAGGTGTCGAGCCAATTCGCGGCCTGGAAGAATGCCTCTTCAATAGAGTCGGACCATATGAGGGTGTCATCCACGCATTTTGTCTTCCTTGGGATGTCGGCAACAACCTCATCAAAACGTCGGCTGTAACCATCACCAGATGCAATGTATCCCTGGGGGGGCAACACAATATCTGTAGCGACCCCAGGGGGTGATGAAGGTCGTGAGGTCCCGGTCGCGCTCATCAAGAGCTATGCTGTGATAGCCATTCCATGCATCAAACACAGTCTTGCGGGTGTGTGGTGGAATGATTCTGGCCTGATGAAAGGGTGATTGGGTGTGGTGGGTCTCGCGAACAGCATGCTGGTTCAACGGCTGGAAGTCAACTGTGCGTCTTGGCTTGCCTGACTTCTTGGGGCAGACCACCATCCTGTGACACCAGGTGACAGGTGTGCCAATGGGGACCGGTTCAATCACTCCGAGTCGAACGTCCTGGTCGAGGCCCGCTTTGACCTACCAGTGGATCGGGACGGGTATCGGGGTGTGGAAGGCCACGGGCTGGGCATTATGGTCCACCATGAGACGCATTGGTGGGCCTGACATCATGGGGAGTGGCTGGTGCTCACAAACATTGAAGGAGCTACTGGCGTAGTACTCCCGTAGCCAGTCCTCGAGCTTCCCACGGTTTTCCTCGGTGGCTGGGAACGGCAACGTAGAAGGAGGTGGGGGTGGTGCGGTGCGTGTTGGGCATTGGCACGGAGTGGGCGTGGAGGACGCTGGGGTGGACAAAGAGGCCGTGGTCCCTGCGGTGGGTTCCTGCCGCTCGTGGATCGTCGGGAAGTCCTTCGGGACCAGCCCCATGGCAACACAAGCTTGCCGGGAGAGGAAAAGGCGGGTGGCAGCATCGCTGAAATAGACAATCTGGCGGGTTTCGACAATCTGCCCTGATGGGGAGGTGCTGGACACCCTGAGCACCAGGGCACCAACAATGTCAATCTTGTTCTCATTGGCAGCAGTCATGTGGAGGGTGACAGGGAGCAGGTGGCGCTTTGTCAGGCCAAGAGTCCGCAGGAGAGAGGTGGGAGCAAGGCAGGATTGGCAGCCAGTGTCAGCCATTGCAAGGTAGTGGACAACGGGTGTAGGACGGAGGAAGCGTGCTGGGAACCCAAGGGCTCGAATGTCTGATGGGATGGCCCGGATGCAGACGGTGACAGTGGGCTGTGGGTCCGAGGCACGCTTCTCCCATACTTGAGAGAGTTCATTGTACATGTGATGGTCAAGCCGCAGGTCACTGGAGGGAGGAGGGGGAGGGCTGGTAAGGGAGCAAAGGGAGTTGAAAACTGCAGTGGCAGCATTGGTTGGTGTGGCGTTGGCAGAAGGGGTGGCCTTCGGCGGTTGGCGCTTACGGTTAGCCTGGCGGCACACTGACTCAAAATGGTGGAGGATGCCACACTTGGAGCACTGGTGGTTGTAGGCTGGACATTCCTTTTGCCGTTCCAGTCTGGTGGGACCATGGCCTGGCCGACCACAGTGCCCACATGGGAGTGTGGGCGAGGGAGGATCAATAGGGGGGCCCGGGGTGTGGCCCTTTACATGGCGGCGATAGGAGTTTGTTGCGGCAGCAGAGGCAGTGGCAAGGGGGGTCTCCCCACGGATGCGGCCAGCAGATCTTTTGCCGCTCTCCTTGGCCTCAACGAAGGTGAGCACATCCTCAAGGGTCATATCCTGTCTAGTCTCACCTAAAATGTCCAAGCGTATATCCTCGTCTGCCAGCCCTCGGATGAGGGCATCCCGGATCATGGTGTGGCTGTAGTCCACCTCTTTGCTGCAGGGGCAGGTGACCTGGTAGTTGCAAATGCTCGCTTGGCCACGGAGACGGGCTGCAAATGCCCGTATTGGCTCGTCCCTGTCCTGGCGCATCTGGTGCAGTTGCGTACGTGCGACCATGATGTTCTCCTGGCGGACGGCGAGTGTCTTCATGCGGGAGAGGACGGTCGATTCGTCCTCGGAAGCAAGCGCCCCAAAGGTCCTTGTGAGGTCCATTCTGAGGTTGTCATCACAGCATTCAAGCAGTTGGTATATAATGTCGGGCCCTGTGAGGTGGGTAGCAGCCTTGTAGTCTGACCAACGCAGGAGGAAATAAGCCCATTCCTCGCTGGACCCGGCTGCTGCTATGGTTGGCCTCTTCACCTTTTCTGCCTTGACAGATGCGGGAGCTGTGGGCCCGGCAGGGGTGGTGGGGTAGGCCATCCGAGCATGGAGGTCAATCAGACGGGTCAATACCTCGGCTGGCGTCGTATCTGGCCATGTGGTTGTGCAGCTGGGTGCTGGGCAAGGGATGGCACTCATTGTCGTGGGTAAACCTCAGTCTATGATTGTCAACATAAATAAGTCTTTGACTCTTTGCTCATTCGAGTCGTGGTTCTAATTGCTCGACTCATACGTCAGCAATGTTGACAATCTGCAGAAGGTATATAAACAACAGAAAAGTAACACTATAACATATATACAAGTTCCTCTATAGATGATAATGTATGATTCTCCTAATAGGTCTATAGTACGTCTTGATAATGTGTGATAACAGTTTCATCTTACTGGCAAAATATCGAAATGACATGTTATAAGTGTTCACTTTCCTTGAAATAGGTTTAGTTGGATGAATGGCTACATGTTCGAAGAGAGCATACGTACACTGTATTTGGGGATGTGAGGACTTATGACCATTGTACAAGTCTATGCATTGAGTAATTTTCAAGGTATATAGAAAAAGTGTAATATCTGTATTAAATCGTAAATTATTAGCATTTTGACCTGGCCTTTGACCCTTGACCTAATGACCTTAGAATTCCCAAGATAATCACAGTCAGGCAGAACATGCATAAATATTAGTTTCATGATGATACCTTGAGCTACTGCCAAAGATAAAGAGGATGAAGTAAAATTTAGCACTTTCACTTGACTTTTGACCTTTTGACCTTTGTCCTTTTTGGCCAAAAACTTCCCATAAAATCTCTATTGGCTAAAACATGTATTCACTACGTTTCAAGAAAAATCCTGCAGGCATTGCATACATGATAGAAAAAGTGAAATTTCCATTTCAAGCGAGTTGATCTTGACCTTTGACCCCTGATCGTTGACCTCATGACCCCACGGTTTCCTAGAAAATCACTGCCAGTCAGTACATGCATACGTAATATCTTCCATGAAGATACCTTGAACAATTTCTGATATGGAAAAAAATATTTGAACTTTGGGACCAGAAACTCTCAATAGCGAATCTCTATTGGGTAATAGTTTCATGAAAATATCTTTAGACATTGCATAGATATGAGGGAAATAGTGAAATTTTGAGCATTTGACCTTGACCTTTGACCTTGAGCATCTGTGCCCAAAAGTTGAAATATCTAGGCACAACTTCACCCCCTCATACATACACCTGCCCAGTTTCATAGGGATACTTCAAACAGTTGTTTCGTTATGCTGTCCACATGTTCCAAAATTGATTACGGATGGACGAACGGACGGACAGACTTACGGACAGACGGAAGGACAAACAACCCAAAAACATAATGCCTCCAGCGACACTTCATTGCGAAGGCATAAAAACAGGTTATGAGCATGTGCAGAAGCATTCGTCAAGTCGATCTATTTTTAGCTTGTGTCGTCTGAGGTTTTCCCTATAGATGCGTTCTGAGCTATTTTTATTTTTCCAATTTTCGAGGTAGGGAGTTACTTCCCACTGGGGACTAATACGGACTACCAATATTACCGGATCGCCCAGATACATGTACAGTGTATTTGACTAAGACCAAATATTTAATCGTGGTCATGTTATTACCCAAATTATGGGCAAGTCCAAGATAAGGTCCCCTCAGAAGGCAAAATTTCATCTTTACTCAATATTGACATGTTTGGTATCATTTTGAAGCTTATGAGTTGAAGTTTTGATTTCCATGGAGGAAAAAATGATATGTAAATTTATGCAAATTTCAAAGCTTCATTTGCATAAATGTGAAACACAGCGTTACGTATGGGACATTTACAAAAATTCATATTAATTCAAAGGAAAGCAAATGATATTTGATTAATTTTTTTTTCCAACTTTATTTTCCCAATTTACATGCTGCTTCATATACCAAATACATGCAAAATAATGAATAATACATTATGGAAAAAACATATAACATAGAAAACTATGGTATAAGAGCTTGCCATTTGCTCACATGAAAATCTAGACGATTCTTTTTCATAGCTATGATGCGTTCTGAATTTTCCAAATGCTTCATAGAAAACAAAAAGGGACTTAGGGTTGGAATGATATTTTTGATTTTACAAGAAAATATAAAATATTTTGCATAATATTTAATAGATAATTGTATTCACGAAATGTCCCCTTTCAACATGCAAAGTTCCAAAACAGATTTCTTCATCTGTGAACATACATGTAACATTGCATTTTGGGGCAAACATTTTGGGGCAAATTATTTGTATAGGGCCCCATTTCTCTCTCTCTCTTCTTTCGTTCTTTAAAACAACAACAACAACATAACATTGCGGACGTTTTTAGCTTTGAGCCAAAAAAATACTTCATACCAGAAGGATGATACATGGGTACATTTCAGAAATAAATGTATTAATGTCTGTGGATGAGAGTCACAAAAATTACAAATTGCAGAATCACTGATACCTATTATTGAGTAGCGATTTTTCTATGTACGAACTTAAATTGAAAATTACGAATTCTGTTCTCTATCGATGATCTATAGATCAAAGAAAATCGAGACTTCCATAACAAAGAATCTTGTAAGTTCAACAGTAAATCAGTTTCCCATTTTACTTGATGGTCTGTCTCTGAAAGTGTGGTTTTATGATTCTTTACAAAGTAGGAGTAACAAAAATTTGAAACTCTTTTGGATTTAAGAAAATTGTTCAGTAGAAGATCACAAGGATTCGAAAGTAATACAACACTTTGACAATCCATATTTTGTTTTATGGTGAATTTCCATTCTTGAGGAATTGCATATACTATTGAAAAATAAATCAGGAATGACCGTGGTTTAAATTTCTGTAATATTTGGTCATAATTCATGAAGGAACCATCAGGGTTAATAATATCTCCTATGTAAGTCATGTTTGATTCAAACAAATTTCTAGAATAAATAGGCTGACCATCAACTAAAATATGGGAATTAAACCATAATGGCTGTGAAACAATTTCCTTGAATTTAACTGGATTGTAGTACTTGTAATGACACCATGCAAAAAGAACATCGTACCAAAAACTATCAATATTATCATTTAGAATAAGGTGCCGAGGTGAAAGATTCAATTTAAAGAACATATATCACCGCCCATAGTTTTTACATACATTCTAAGAAAAACTTTGTGTTTACTCTCATTTTCTTTATCAAGGTACCTCTTTACCCAAGTTATTTTCATACCAGAGGTAAAAGATTGCAGATGCGACATTTTCAGACCACCCTCATCATAATCATTATACAACAAAGAACGTTTTATCTTATCGTTCTTATAACTCCATAAAAACCCAAAGAATAATTTTTGAACCTCATCAAAGAAAGATGGAGGAGGATTTGGCAATATACTTAAAGGATAAATCAATTTTGGAATTACCAAAGATTTTATAATAACAATTTTTCCATACAGTGTCAAAGATCTACAATTCCACAAATTCAAAAGTGCTCTTATTTCTGCAATTTTAGGTTTGAAATTCAAATCATAATCGTTTATACAATCAGAGAGGGGAATCTTTATTCCTAGATACATAAACAGATCTGTTGGCCAAATAAATGGAATGTCTCGACACAATATTTCTGAAAAACCTCCAAGTCTGACTATATTACATTTCTCAAGGTTTATTTTTAGGCCTGACATTTCTCTGAAACTATCCAACACTCCAAGACATTTTCTTAGATTCGATTCATTCGGCTTTAAAAACATAATTGTGTCGTCTGCATATTGACATATTTTCACATTTATATATCGTATATTCTTAATCCCTTGATTTCCTCATTTTGTCGCATTAAACAGCCAAGTAACTCCACTGCAATTATAAAAAGATATGGAGATAAAGGACAACCTTGTCTCACTCCACGTTGTATATCAAAAGATTTCGAAGAAAACCCATTATTTATTACGCAACCCTCAATTTTGCAGTATAACAATTTGACCCACTGAATAAAAGACTGATCAAAACCAAAGGTATAAAGAGCATAATATAAGAAATCCCAATCTAACATATCAAAGGCTTTTTCAAAATCAATGCTTAAAGCAATACCTTCCATATTGTGCATTTCACAATAATGTTTTATATCAATGAACAACCGTATAATTTCTCCTATGTATCTACCTTTCAGGAAACCATATTGATCCCTACTTATTACATAAGGTAAAACCTTTTTAATTCTTTGAGAGAGAATTTTTGCCAAAATCTTGTAGTCACTATTAAGAAGTGATATTGGACGCCAGTTCTTTAAAAGTAACAGGTCTTTACCTTTTTTCGGAATCAAAGTTATAATGCTTCTTCGCATTGAATGTGGAAGAGATTTTTCCTCAAAACATTTATTATACATAGAACATAACAAATCTCTAATCTGAAACCAAAATATTTTGTAAAACTCAATGGGTAAACCATCAGATCCCGGTGTTTTATCGTTTGCAAACGACATTATAGTTTCATAACATTCTTTCTCTAAAATCTTTCCCCCAATGAATCGTTCTTCATTCTGATGCAGTGTAGGTAACACCAAATTTTTAATGGGATCAACATCTAGCCTTTTCAGATTGTCTTTGGTATATAACCGGAGATAAAACAAGGAAAAGTAGAAATTACGCGGTGCGTAATATATGTCCCCGCCGGAAGTAGCATTTAGTAGCAAAATGTACAATATAGGTAAAAAGATGAAGGTCAAAGGTCAAAGAAGTCAAAGGTCAAAATTCTATGTAGAAGTTTTGAAGCCCTCACCTAGTGCCATCACATAAAGCAAACAGAATCGAAATCGGGTTAGAAATGGCGGAGTAGCATTTTGTGGCCAATGTACAATATAGGTAAAAAAATCAAGGTCAAAGGTCAAAGAAGTCAAAGGTCAAAATTCTGTGTAGAAGTTTTGAAGCCCTCACCTAGTGCCATCACTTAAAGCAAACGGAATTGAAATCGGGTTACAAATGGCAAAGGAGTAGCATTTTGTAGCAAAATGTACAATATAGGTCAAAAATCAAGGTCGAAGGTCAAAGAAGTCAAAGGTCAAAATTCTGTGTAGAAGTTTTGAAGCCCTCACCTAGTGCCATCACATAAAGCAAACGGAATCAAAATCGGGTTAGAAATGGCGAAGGAGTAGCATTTTGTAGGCAATGTACAATATAGGTCAAAAATCAAGGTCAAAGGTCAAAGAAGTCAAAGGTCAAAATTCTGTGTAGAAGTTTTGAAGCCCTCACCTAGTGCCATCACTTAAAGCAAACGGAATTGAAATCGAGTTACAAATGGCGAAGGAGTAGCATTTTGTAGCAAAATGTACAATAAAGGTAAAAAATCAAGGTCAAAGGTCAAAGAAGTCAAAGGTCAAAATTCTGTGTAGAAGTTTTGAAGCCCTCACCTAGTGCCATCATATAAAGCAAACGGAATCAAAATCGGGTTAGAAATGGCGAAGGAGTAGCATTTTGAAGCAAAATGTACAATATAGGTCAAAGGTCAAGGTCAAAGGTCACAATTGAAATTCTGTATACAAGTTTCAAAGCTCCCATGTAGTGCTATCATATAAAGCAAACAGAATCAAATCGGGTTAGAAATGGCGAAGGAGTAGCATTTTGAACATTTTGATCACACACGGACGCACACACGGACGGACACACGGACGGACGGACACACGGACACACGGACACACACACGTACGGAGCCCGTTTCATTTTAGATTCGATTCATTCGGCTTTAAAAACATAATTGTGTCGTCTGCATATTGACATATTTTCACATTTATATATCGTATATTCTTAATCCCTTGATTTCCTCATTTTGTCGCATTAAACAGCCAAGTAACTCCACTGCAATTATAAAAAGATATGGAGATAAAGGACAACCTTGTCTCACTCCACGTTGTATATCAAAAGATTTCGAAGAAAACCCATTATTTATTACGCAACCCTCAATTTTGCAGTATAACAATTTGACCCACTGAATAAAAGACTGATCAAAACCAAAGGTATAAAGAGCATAATATAAGAAATCCCAATCTAACATATCAAAGGCTTTTTCAAAATCAATGCTTAAAGCAATACCTTCCATATTGTGCATTTCACAATAATGTTTTATATCAATGAACAACCGTATAATTTCTCCTATGTATCTACCTTTCAGGAAACCATATTGATCCCTACTTATTACATAAGGTAAAACCTTTTTAATTCTTTGAGAGAGAATTTTTGCCAAAATCTTGTAGTCACTATTAAGAAGTGATATTGGACGCCAGTTCTTTAAAAGTAACAGGTCTTTACCTTTTTTCGGAATCAAAGTTATAATGCTTCTTCGCATTGAATGTGGAAGAGATTTTTCCTCAAAACATTTATTATACATAGAACATAACAAATCTCTAATCTGAAACCAAAATATTTTGTAAAACTCAATGGGTAAACCATCAGATCCCGGTGTTTTATCGTTTGCAAACGACATTATAGTTTCATAACATTCTTTCTCTAAAATCTTTCCCCCAATGAATCGTTCTTCATTCTGATGCAGTGTAGGTAACACCAAATTTTTAATGGGATCAACATCTAGCCTTTTCAGATTGTCTTTGGTATATAACCGGAGATAAAACAAGGAAAAGTAGAAATTACGCGGTGCGTAATATATGTCCCCGCCGGAAGTAGCATTTAGTAGCAAAATGTACAATATAGGTAAAAAGATGAAGGTCAAAGGTCAAAGAAGTCAAAGGTCAAAATTCTATGTAGAAGTTTTGAAGCCCTCACCTAGTGCCATCACATAAAGCAAACAGAATCGAAATCGGGTTAGAAATGGCGGAGTAGCATTTTGTGGCCAATGTACAATATAGGTAAAAAAATCAAGGTCAAAGGTCAAAGAAGTCAAAGGTCAAAATTCTGTGTAGAAGTTTTGAAGCCCTCACCTAGTGCCATCACTTAAAGCAAACGGAATTGAAATCGGGTTACAAATGGCAAAGGAGTAGCATTTTGTAGCAAAATGTACAATATAGGTCAAAAATCAAGGTCGAAGGTCAAAGAAGTCAAAGGTCAAAATTCTGTGTAGAAGTTTTGAAGCCCTCACCTAGTGCCATCACATAAAGCAAACGGAATCAAAATCGGGTTAGAAATGGCGAAGGAGTAGCATTTTGTAGGCAATGTACAATATAGGTCAAAAATCAAGGTCAAAGGTCAAAGAAGTCAAAGGTCAAAATTCTGTGTAGAAGTTTTGAAGCCCTCACCTAGTGCCATCACTTAAAGCAAACGGAATTGAAATCGAGTTACAAATGGCGAAGGAGTAGCATTTTGTAGCAAAATGTACAATAAAGGTAAAAAATCAAGGTCAAAGGTCAAAGAAGTCAAAGGTCAAAATTCTGTGTAGAAGTTTTGAAGCCCTCACCTAGTGCCATCATATAAAGCAAACGGAATCAAAATCGGGTTAGAAATGGCGAAGGAGTAGCATTTTGAAGCAAAATGTACAATATAGGTCAAAGGTCAAGGTCAAAGGTCACAATTGAAATTCTGTATACAAGTTTCAAAGCTCCCATGTAGTGCTATCATATAAAGCAAACAGAATCAAATCGGGTTAGAAATGGCGAAGGAGTAGCATTTTGAACATTTTGATCACACACGGACGCACACACGGACGGACACACGGACGGACGGACACACGGACACACGGACACACACACGTACGGAGCCCGTTTCATAGTCCCCTGCTCGAACTCGTTCGGCGGGGACAATAACCTTTCTTCTTCAAGAATATCAGTTGCATCGGTTAACATGCCATTGTTTGTAGATAATCGAGAAATACACTTCTGTTGAAAATTTCTCTTTTCCAAATTAAAAAAAATACTTAGTATTACGTTCACCTTCAGCAATCCCTTTAGCTTTGGTGCGGACAATTATACCACGCACGACTTCTTCCTGTAATTCTTCATATTCCCTTTCTTTCCTTTTGAGATCATTCAATAACGCATTGTTCTCATTCATCTATATTACGCAATTTATTAATTTCTGATTCTAATTTACTCAATCTTTTCTGACGAACACTTTTATTTTCTTTTGAAATTTGAATACACTTTTGTCTTACCTTATATTTCGAATATTCCCAAGTCTTTATTGGGTTTGAATCTTTGTTTTCAGTCAAAACTAAATCTACTACACTTTGTATCTTTTCCACGTTTTTTGCCGAAGCTAAAATAGATGTGTTGAGTTTCCAAAATCCCGGCCCCCGCTTTGCAACGGACTTCATTAACATCAAAGAAATCAAAGAATGGTCCGTTTTATATCCAAAGCGGATATCACATTTTTCAACTGAAGTGGTTAAGCTTTGGGATATCAAAAAATAATCAATACGACTTCCTATCTTGCTGTCATGAGACATCCAAGTGTATTTCAATTTTGATAAATTAAAGGATCTCCATATATCAATCAAATCAAAATCTAACATTATATCAGTTATGGCCTTAAAGCATCGTGGATGATTTTGAATCAAATTCGGAAATTTATCCAACTTACATGTAGCATCTAAAATTGTGTTAAAATCACCACCGATTGCATCTATGGTTCTTCCCCGTGCATTGCAAGTAGCTTATGCAGATCAGCAAAAAAACTATCGTTGTCATTATTGGGGCCGTAAATATTAACGAGTGTTTACAAATTTGCATTTAATTTCAGGATGACCAACAATATTCTACCATTTTCATCTCTAACAGTGTTTACTATTTCAAAAGTTGCTGAAGGTTTCAGAAGCATACATACTCCTGCACTGTCAGATCGACCATGATTGAATATGATTTTATACCCCCATTCTTGACACCATCTTTTTTCTGAATCTGGTGAAGAATGTGTTTCTTGTAAGAAAATCACATGATAATCTGAGTTTCTTATCCAATTAAAAACGCATCGTCTTTTAAAGGGGTTTCCAAGTCCCCTCACATTCAAAGAACAGAGCTTGATATCAATTGGCTCACTCATAACGTACGTAAAACATTCTCACAGTATTATACGGATTGTACAGACAATATATGAGAAGGAAATTGGCATGTATTTTCATTCCGAGACTCAAAAGGCACAGTATGAACAAGTGATGTGAATTGAGTTTTTGGCCTAGATTTGTAGGCAGATTTGAAGTGAAACAAAACAAAAACCACCACCACCCAAAAGAAACCGTAAAAAATGAAAATTGCTGATTTGCGATTTTCGTTTTTCCGCCAGCATACATTTCCATGGCGTGCGAAGAGGAGCTCGTCATTTGAGTATTTTTGGCCTTCTAAAGCAGCATGAAATAAAATAACTCACATTATTTGACTTTGTTATCTCGAGCAAAAGGTCTTTAGTGTCGTTTATAATAGTTACATCTCTGTGATAGCAATGTTGTCTTTTATTCTAAACATACATTTTATAATAGACGTGATGGACAGAATAGCTACCTCCATAGAACATCATTCAATGCACTAAAGACTGTACGACCTACACTTTAAATGCAAATCTGACAACCTCAGTGTTTTCAGAGAACCGGGGGAATCTTTAGGGCCATCTTTGTACTTGATAAGTCTTGGTACCGAGTTCGGGATGAAAGCGAACTTGTTTTCCTCCCTGAGCTTTTTCACTTTGACCATGAGCTGCTTGTGTTCCATCCGCGTGTCTTTGTGTACATCGTCGCTCACGCCCACTTTGGATCCGCGAATGATGACACCTTTCAGAACGGAACTACGCTTCAGAATCGTTTCGCGATCAGTGAAACGCAGCAGCTTGATATGGATGGGGCGTGGTCTCGAGCGGCTACCTTCGTTCCCAGTAGGGCGGTGTACACGTGGTGTGCGATCTCAATCTCCACCTCACGCATATTCAGATGAGTCGCCAAGAAGTCGCGGGCGTAGGTTACGCAATCCTGCGATCCATTCGAAGATTCTTCCCCTTCTGGAATCCCATGTAGTATGACGTTGTTCTGCTTGCTGCGGTTGACAAGGTCAACAACATTCCTGCGTAGCTCATTTACATACTCAAGGTCGGCCTTTACTTTGCGAATTTCCCCAAGATCTTGCTTGATTTCTCCCATTTCTGTCTCCATATATGACGCTCCATGTTCAAGGTCAGATATTCTAGTGTCTAGGCTTTCAATGTTTCCCTCTATCTTCGTGACTTTTTCGGAGATAACATCAATTTTTTTGCACATACCATCGAGCATCGACACCTTTTCTAGAATGTTACGTAGTAGAGACTCGGTATTTTCCGTACGTACCTCAGCAATGGAAGGTGATATGGGAGTGGCACTTTCACTTGCTGTTTTCTCTTGGTCCGCTTCTCCTGATTTATCCTCAGAACTCGACACACGGAGACGTTTGAAACTAAGCATGGCTCTTTACTTTCAGGAAAGAAAAAAACTGTTAAAACTTGGTCAAGATGAAATTAGGCCGTCAAAAATAATGGTTGAAGCGCAGCTCCAAATTTTGCGTCCTCTCTAGCTCGACATCAAGGGCGCCCTCCGATATTTGATTAATATGTGGACATAAGAAGTTCATCACATAGTTTAACTTGGTATGAAAATTTAGGGATTATGCAAATGATTATGCAAATTAGCTCGTGTCCTATCACGAGATGTCCCATACGTAACAAAATGAGGTCATTTTTTTAGGTTTTTTCTGAAATTGCTTAAGGTTATTTTAATGCCCTTTTGGAAAGTTCTAATTTATTGTTTAGAGAAATTAAATACCAGAGAAAAAAGAAAAAAAAGTAAAAGAAACATTTTTTATTAGGCATTGAAATAATGTTACGTATGGGACAAATGCGTTACGTATGGGACATTCTCATACATATTGCATGTGAATGCATGTAGCTAGCTGGGAAGGTCTCTCAGTACACAAATGGTCAATCATCCTGAAGGAAGCATCCCAACATTGCAGCTACTTTTTGAGTTATAGACACTTGAAACAATACATGAACTTGACTGAACAATTTTCAGAAAGGGGGAGGGGAAAATGGCAAAATACACAATGAAAAATCAGCATGAAAGGGATGGTATAGTTTTTTGTAGAAATGAGGATTCAGTTTTCGACATTTAATGAGATGATTGGAAACCAATTATATGAATTACTTAAGAGCATACAATCTTAAGACTAGAGGAATTCAAAGTTTATGTGATGGAGTTCCAATTTGAAATGGTTGTGATATATATATATATAAAAATAAAGTAAAATGATTTTTTATTTATTGCAAGTGATACACAAATTGTCCTTATTCAGTTTTCAATAGTAGCCACGACAAAATTCATGGGTATACATACTGAGGTGTGACTCGAATCAATGACCCGACTGCCAGACAGACATCACATATCTACTCGATCACTGGGGTTCCACGCAGCAGGTATTGCTTATTTATTAAACTTGATATTTCTTGTGTCAAGTTGTTTTTTATTGAAACTGAATGGCAAACTGCCCTTCATCAATGGAAGTAAACACTTAACTATTCAATTTTTCAGTAGTAACTATCCTGATGAAAATAGGGCATACAGTACATACTAAGGTTGGTCCATAAAATGGATAGAGTGCAAGTCCAGGTTAATGCCAGAACATTTTACATGACACTGCCTACCACATGAACATACTAGTTTGATTTGATTCCATCGTACACAGGAGAGACAGACACAACACTTCATTACAACATATATAACAATAAATGCTTACATAACACCGTGACCACAAGCGCGCCTGCGGAATTTGAGGCAGGCAGAATTGAAAAGAATAACAGAGAGAAAAGTTCAAGAGGAGTTCAAAAGTTCACTTGCCTGGATTCTCAACAGCCTCCTATGTTTACATCGAATAAATTAAAGTTAAAATTAGGCCGGAGTAAGGAAACATAGAAATGGTAATACGGGTCGCGTGAGTTACTTCAAAAACCGTTCGCAGTGTTCTTTCCAGTCGGAATGTGATGCTATCGTGAACAGTCTGTTGGTTGTTTTGACTTTGATTTTTCCGTCTTGGGTCCATACCTTGTGATCATGTTGGTTGTATTTCATCTTCACCTTTCTCAGGAGACTCTGTCGTTCACTTGTCAGATTCTCGTGAATGTAGATGCCAGTAGACCTCAGTTTGGATCTCGAGGCGTAGACTGACGACCTCGGTCCGTAGCCGCAGAACTTGACGATGATCGGGCGATGAAGTGGCCGTCCTTTTCTGTCATTCCTTCCTCGCTCACCTATCCTATGCGATCGGTCGATGTCCTCCGGTTTGATGTCGACGTTCAGCTTCCCCTTCGCGAGATCGCAGATCAGTTGGTCAGTGCGTTCGCCGGTTGTTTCCTTGACTCCGTGGATGACAAGGCAGTTTCGTCTTGAGTATTGCTCAAGTTCCTCGATGCGGGATTCGGCAATGCTGAGATTCTTCTCAAGCTGTTTGATCTGGCTGTCTCTCTTTTCAAGCTCTATCATGAAGCAACTGTGTAAGGCTGGGGCAAGAGCGGGGCCCAGGGCAGGTGCTAATCGCTCTTCCATCAGCCGCTGGTCAGTGAAAGCTGAAATGATAGCTTCCACAATAGGTTGAATGTCTGGTCTTGCACCAGTGGTCAGCAATGGCGGACCAGAAGAGGACGTGCTGTTGGTGCTGTCGATGTTCTTCGTGTTTCCCCCAGTGAGTCGGTCCGGATTAGGGTTAGGGTCCGTAGGGGCGGTTGCTCGGGTCCAAACCATCGTGACAGGATTGGGAAGGTTCCAAAATATACCTCAAAATTCGAGATGGTGGTCCAAAATCAGCTTCAATATATTCCAAGAGGGTTAACGTATATGTCACTAGCCCAATGTCCACAGATTTGACTGGCTTAATGTTGAGTTTCGACAAAAATTTAGCAGGTGTTCAGGAGCATGTGCGGGTGCATGCTCACGCTCATATATGATGGTAAATATCTGGGGAATATTGTTTCCTTGTCAATCTAGATCAGTATTTGAGTAATTTCAACTGATTCCACCTCAATACATAATTATGCAAAAATTTGTTTATGGGTATTTTGCAAAATTATTTTGCAAAATACCCATAAACATGGTTCTCCACACACTAAACGAATGGGGGACAAAGGGCATGCATACCCCAGTTGGTCATAAATATATAAAAATATGATTGAATATGATTATGATGGTGAATATTTGGGGAATATTGTTTCCTTGACAATCTGGATCAGTATTTGAGTAGTTTCAACTGATTTTACTTCAATAATTATGCAAAATACCCATAAACATGGTTCTTTACACACGAAATGAATGGGGGGCAAACTGTCCAATACATAACTGTCCCATACGTAACGTGTCATGTCTGTCTTTAATTAGAACCTGTAATTAGAGCTTTTTGCCTAATTACATGAAACTTACCTGTGATAATTTTGAGTGTTGTGACTTTCATCACAGTGAGTTACAAGTTGTAGAATGATATACTTTCAGAGAGTTTTGAGGTTGAAAAAAATGTTCAAAAAAACAAAAATTTTCTGGTCCCATACGTAACGGCACATATTTTCTCTTCTAGAATATAATTGTCAAGGTAATTTTTCTCAATTTTTTACATGATTATACTTCTCCTAGATATCAATCACCATGATGAAGTTCAATATGATCAAAGGCCATTAACACTATTTTTCAGGTCATAAAAGTCTCTGAATGTCCCATACGTAACGTGCGCGTTATCTTGGACTTGCCCTTATATTACCTGTTACTGTTATCACCCTGATGCTCGAATGGTCTGAAGCTGTAGCAGTGTGTTTTTGTGTTACGACACACACGTATACACTTGAACCTGGCATAAACCCGAAGAATAACTCAACTTGGGGATAAATGCGAGGGATCACTGAAGTGGAAACTGCCTTATTTGCTTAGCATCGAGCTCATGGACCTTTCTTCTTTCTTTTTTGCCTGATATCGAGCAAGTGGTCTTCATTTGCCTATTGTCTAGCTCAAGAGAATTTGAAGAGTTTGTTTGCAAAAACCGATAAAGTCCATTTTTCATGAAAATCAGTTGACGTATCATATGCTGTGATTTAAGGAATTGTGGGAACAATCTGAAGAAAATCAGTTTATAACAAAATGCAATATAACTTATGGATTATTTCAGTCTAAAAATCAGTGGTTTGTGGCAAAAAAAAAATTGATAAGTCCACTTCTTGTTTTGTTGCAAAAGCTGATAAATCCACACTACAGTAATTAACCAATCAGCATGTCATAAATTGATATGTGTCAGGTGATTTCATTAATTATGCTGTGTCATGCACGCTGTACAGTAACTATGTAGGACTACATACTGTACACACACGATACAGATTTCACTATAAGCATGCAGGCTGCAGCGCCATCATCGTGGTTACTGTGTGCTATCTAAATAATCTTGTATGACAGTAAGCTTCTAGAGGCTGCCCAGCTTTCATCCAACCCAGGACGAAAATGAGACAGCAAGAAATAAAATATACTGTTACTATGGCAACGCAGTTTCCACACATTCAAAACATGGTGCCCTGCTTCCCTAACCCTATAACCCTAACCCCTTCAACTCCCCAAGGGACATTTACCAGCCAAGTTTGGTCACAAACGGACATAACTACGGATCAAAAGTTATGAGCCATAATCGAAACGCGCTGTAAAAACTTAACATTGGGCCCTAAAAGTTCGTTGACCATTGTCTGTGAAGTTTTTAGAACTTTAACCTTGTGATGAACTTCATTTCCCCAAGGGATATCTAAGGTACCAAGGCCTTCCATCCAAGATTGGTCACAAACAGACATAGGAATCAAAAGTTATGAGCCATAATCGAAACGCGCCATAAAAACTTAACATTGGGTCCTAAAAGTTTGTTGACCCCTGTCTGTGACCTTTGACCTTGTGGTGACCTTTAACCCTCCAAGGGACATCAACCATCCAAGTTGGTCACAAACAGACATATATACATCAAAAGTTATGAGCCATATTTAATCGAAATGCGCCGTAAAAACTCAATATTGTGCCCTAAAGTTCATTGACCCCTAACTGTGACCTTTGACCTTGAGGTGACCTTCATGTTCAGTAAATTGTGTAACTCTGTATAACCACTCTTCCCTCCAAGTTTGATTGAAATGAAAGTCCTCAGTAGAGAATTATTCAAGCTTTTGCAGTGATGTTACAGACGGACAACCGGCGGACGGACGACAGACGGACAGATGCCGCAGGCGATCCCTAAGGGTGGGATTTCACGGAGCACGCGAACGATTTGCGAATGACGCGAATGGCAAAATCCAGCATTCGCATTTTAGTCTGCAAAAGATCGCCAAACAAACGTGAGGGTTCGGAAGCGTCGTCAATTGTTCGCGAATGTCGTTTTTACTTCGGCGAGAATTTCAAAAAAGTTTGAAATTTTTTGCGAACCTTTTCCGCACACTTAGTCGGGATTTGCTCGTGATTTGTTCTGGAAAGTGTCTTTAAAGCTTCGTCATATGCGCAAGACCTTCGCAAGACACGCGCGATGTTCGCAAAATGTTTGTGAAACCCCAAACAGACTCCGAAACTTCGGAGAATGTCTCGCGTATGTTACGCGAAATCTGCAAAGTTTTTCCGATCATTTTACGACATAATAGCAAACTGTTCACGTACCTTTTGAGACATTCTCGCAAACGTTTAGCGCACGTTTGGGGGATGTACAGTGTATGCCCTGTATGTTTTCTACAAATAAAAATCGTAGCATACATCTAAACATAAAACAATTATTAACAACTACAGTCAAACTCGGATACCTCGACGTCGGATAAGCCGAATATCACTTACCTCGGGGGCAAAATGAAAGTCCCGATTGTTCCTACGGAGCTTCCGTGTATTAAAATTCGCGTAGCTCGAAAAAGATAACTCGAAGTTCGGTTACCTCGAAGGGAAATCTACTGTCCCGATCTTAATTAACTTATTGTTTTTCCCCAGCATGTTGCTCGAATCGAAATTGCAAACATCACTCAGCATCTCCGATTAAGCGCGCGTGGACAGCGAAGACATGTCACAAATGTTTTTACCCTCGATTGTAAATATTCTGAGACCAGAACAATCGCGCGACCAATTAAGAAATACCCGATACACAGCTGACAAGAAAAATCCCCAACACCTACCAACACACGTACATGGTATGCACATAGCACCCGTGCCAATGGAGTGCTTACGATAGCACTACGCGCTGCCCCATCATCTGCTTTTCTCTAACCACTGTGTTCTGATTTTTGATCGAGATATACCCATACCGTGCGCGTAGATTTCTCAACCGTCGTGGCGCACCTGCTTACGTTGACAGTTATATCTTTGCCATTAATCACGCTCCACTGTCAAAACATCAATCTCCGGCATAGTGCCTTTTTTTAAAACTTGTTTTTTTTTGCCTTTCACGAAGTTTGTTTCATTTATTCTTCCCCGAGAACGCAAGCGCTGAAACTTTCTTTTTTTTTTCAGCAATGCGATTATGAAAATCTGGAAGTATACGCCGATCACAATGAAGAATAGAATACACAGGGCTCCGCACTAACTTTTATCGGGCCACCAATATCATTGATTTTTATTTTCTGGTGGTCGAAAGTAAAATCTGGTGACACACAAAAAAAAAAATCAGGAAAAACATTAGAAAAACTAAATCGGTCCTACTAAACATAGAAAAATCATTGAAGTGATACAGATGCCCATGTCTAAAACAAATGAATAGAAAATTCAATCATCTCACTCTGTGTTTTAAGATTTGACAAATAGGCGTAGAGATTATTATAAAAGTTGATGCCTATATATTTAGGAGGTCAAAACATACGTTTGAAATGAGAAAATGGGAGCATTTGCTGACATTTGTTAGCATCCGACATTTGTTTTAGCATTGTAAAAAGCCGAAAGTTACCGTTATTCATTTTTAAATGTAAAAGCAAACAACCGACATTCATTTTAGAGTCTTACGGAGCTGAATGCTGTCCTAATCCATTTCCAAACGTGAAAGCAAACATCCGCTATTTGTTTTAGCATCTAACTGAGCGGATTAATACCATTAATCATTTCCAAATGCTAAAGCAACAATCTGTTATTTATTTTTGCATCGTACGGAGCAGAATATTACCGTTATTCATTTCAAACATCCGACATTTATTTCATTATCGAACGGAGCCGAATGTTACTACTGTCCACTTCCGAAAGTGAAATGAATCATCTGACAATTATTTTATCATCGCACGGAGCCGAATGTTACTGTTTTTCATTTTTGAACGTCAAGGCAGACATCAGACATTTTGGACCATCAAACGTATAGCTGAATGTTACTGATATTTATTTCGAAATGTACCATAGCAAATATCCAATATTTATATCATCGTATGGGGCAGAATGTTACTGCTATTCACTTCCAAACATGCCAAACGTAAAAGCAATCATTCGACATGTATTTTAGCGTCTCCGGAGCTGAATTTTATTGACATTTACTTTCGATAGTAAAAGCACACATCCGGCATTTATTTTATCAGCGTACGGAGTTGAATATTATTGTTATTCATTTCAGAACATCAAAGCAAACATTCGACATTTATTTTAGCATCTTCCGGAGCTAAATGTTATTGCAATTTTCTTTCGAACGTAAAAGCAAACATCCAGCATTTATTTTATCATCGTAAGGAGTTGAATATTATTGTTACTCTTTTCCGAATGTCAAAGCAAACATCAAACATTAATTTTACCATTAAACGCAGCTGAATGTTACTGTTATTCATTTCGAAATTTAAAAGCAAACATCAGACAGTTATTTTAGCATCGCCGTATGGACACGATGGAGCAGAATATTACTGCTATTCACTTCCGAACATAAAAACGATCGTCTGACATCTATTTTAGCATCTTCCGGAGCCGAATGCTATTGCTATTTCCCTTCAAAAGTATAAGGAAACATCCGACATCTATTTAACCATCGTACGGAGTTTAATGTTATTGTTTTTCATTTCCGAACGTCATAGCAAAAATTCGACATTTATTTCAGCGTCTTCCGGAGCCGAATGTTAGCCTTATTCATTTCGCAAAATCAAATATCTGACATTAGTTTTAGCACCATACGGAGCTGAGTCTTATCGTTATTCATTTCCAAAAGTATGAGCAAACATCCGACATTTATTTTAGTATCATACCGAGTCGAATATTACCGTAATTCATTTCCACAATTAAACGCAAACCTCTGACATTTATTTTAGCATCTTACGGAGCCGATTGTTACCGCTGTTCATTTTCAAAAGTAAAGGCAAACATCGAACTTTTTGTGTGTGTGTGTGTGTGGCGCGATCGGGCCACCAAAATCTTTATTTCTGAAATTTTGATTTCATTTCCGATTTTCACTCAATTCATTCATATAAAAGTTGATTCAATTCCAATTGACAAGCATGCAAACAATCAGTAGGCACTATAACAGACACCATGTTGAACATCGATAAACATCGGATAAGTCGAAGAAAATTCGACGTACGCGTACCTCGAAATTCGCGTACGTCGAACCATTTTCTTCAGTCCCGACGAATTCGAGGTATCCGAGGTTGACTGTATAGTAACAAAAGAAATTAAAGACTAGCAAAGAGAAAGAATATTTGATATACAAAAAAAAATTGCAGAATACACTTAAAATCAATCTTAAGTATGTAAATTTCATTTGAACTATAGAGATTATGTGTTGGAGGAACTGCAAAAAAAAAAAATCAAATGCTTTACTAGTGGAGATACGTCCTAGGGGGGAAAAATGTAGGCAAACACACGATAGAGAAATGAGAGAAAAAGAAAGGAGAAATACAGGAAAGAAAAAAAAAATCAACTCAAGAAAGCTGTTTTGAGTTGATTTTTTTCTTGCTTCCACCTCTCCTTGATACATTTTCTCCCATGATTATTGAAAATGTTTCATTGTTCGCATTTCCGTCGCGTGTTCTTCGTGTACGTAACATGCTGTACTTTAGCAATGATACACACGACAGTCGCACATACGTCGTGGGAACTTCGCACAAATTGCGCAAGAATAATTTTCGGCTTCATTGTCGGAAAACATTCGGAGAAAAACTTTTCCGAATGTTGGATTTTGTCATTCGCGTCCTTCGCAAATCGTTCGCGTGCTCCGTGAAATCCCACCCTTAGTCTCCCCGCACCTCTGGTGGGCTCAACAACCATCACACCAATGTGTGTGTACTACAGTTTGTAAGCATTTTGCTTGAAGAAATGAGGAAATTCTGGATCCACAATATTTTCCCGATTTGTCATAATATGCCATTTACATATTAACATAATGTGTTGTTACCATGGCAATGCAGTTTCCAGGATTTTGAAAAATGTCTTGCACATCTTCATCCTGACACTGATATCTGTGTGCCCAGCTTTGTACGCATTTCGCTCGATAAATGAGGAACTTTTTCGATCCGTAGGCTTAATATTTTCCCGATCAATCATCATAATATGCTGTTACCATGGCAACAGTTTTTGAGCCATGAAAGAATGTACGTGACTTGCACATTTGCCAAAGGCCAACGTGCAACTCAGTACATTCGAAAATGATGCCTCCGGCACCACTTCGTGGCGGAGGCATAAAAATGAAATGTTTTGCACATCTCAATCTCAAAGCCAATGTGTGTGTTTTAAACTTCATGAGCATTGCTAAAAACTTGAAAAGACTTGCAATGCACCAATTTTTTTTTCATGGGAGATGGACTTATCAGCTTTTGCAACAAAATGAGAAGTGGACATATCGGTTTTTGCCGCAAAACACATTGAAAAGTACAACATTTCTAATTGTCCTCTTTGCTCAGATTTCTAAAGATTAGACCTTCAATGTTACGCAGGTAGGTAACCAACATTCATAACATGATCTCTACATCTTTTGTGTTCTACACCAATGGAGTGTAATGAATTTATTGTGATTTAAAATAATTGAAAAAAATGGATTTATCAGTTTTTGCGAACAATTAAACTCTTCATTTCAATAGTGTCTGCAGCTACAATGTACTGGGCCTGTTTAATCGGTACCGTATCCAGCTCATGGGATGACCCCCCTAAGATGTGTTAAGGCCCTGTCGCACCTTTTCCAGGCAAGCCTTGTGTACGTGTAACTTGCGAAGTACATGTACAATTTTTTTGCTACCCGGTGGCCCCCGCAGTTGGGCCGCACATGACGTACAGTACCTCACATACAATTATTACTGGTAGTTGCCCAGAGTTGCGCATGCAGGTCCTGTTTACCCGCAGCCAAGGTAAGGACAATACTGTATTTGCTGACCAGTGGACATTAGGATTTGGGCATGTTTCACATGGGTCCTACCTGCTGGACATGTGCTACTAATACATTCTAAATTCTCACAAGCGTGCATTAATTGCATTCTGTGTGACCTGCGTATCACGCACATGCATGGGTGGTGCATGAAGAACTTTTATATGGCAGAGGTCCCGAAGAATTATCTTGGCCGCAGCTGGCTCTCAACCACTAACCAGCAGAACTTGTAAGTTGTAGGCAGTAACTGACCTTCAGCATGTCATGCACACAATTTGCTCGTAGAGCTTGCTGAACTGACCATGCAGCTACACGGATGTTAGTATACAAATGATGCACAGGATAGAGTGTGTTAGTGTAGGCGTGGTGCCGAGTGCATGTTGCACTACATTGTAAATACCCGAGAGTGAGCTACGCCTCCACTAACACCACGAAATAATCCTGTGCATCATTTGTTTTATAAAATGGGTCGAAAATTCGAAAACTAACATCATTTTTCAGCGTTTTTCAAGTACCTTTGTGTGTCAAGACGTCCGAAGATGTTCGTCCCAAACATTTACGCACGTCGCACTCGTGGAAGTCCCGCACATACAGTATAAGTATAATGGGGGGTTGGGTTTCCGGACACTTAAGTTCCCGCATGAAAACTTACTTATTTTACATAGAATATGCACCCTTTACCTTAAAGACTTGATATAGACTCCTCATATAGGCCTACTAGACAATATACTCTGAAAACCGCGTGAGAATTAACCTGCTAAATCGTTGGATTTGCTCTTCAAAGTGACTCCATGTACGCGTCCGGTCCCATAACGCTTGGTCTACTGTACTGTACAAAGTGTAGAGTATACGTACGTACGCCACACATGTTATGCACAAGGGAAGACAGGCCGGCCGGCCGGCAGCCCGAACTAGAAGTTGTTTACAGGATTGACAGCGCGTATGCACGCAATTCATCAAAGGAGCCGCCGCGCGCACAGACGATCGGCAATCTACCATAGGATTACAGGCAGTGCAATTGTACTGAAGTAAAGGAAGGAGGTGTGTCTCATTTCAGCGCTTCCTATTGGCTACATTCTTGAACCCATTTTATAACAGTATATATCGATCGGCACCACCTTTGCCAGTAAAACACCTGCATTATGCTTGTAGAATGTCCACACATATGACAAGTTATCGAGTCGTTCAACTTACTACTCGTAACTTCAAGCAGGTTAACTGCCTGTGACTTGAGGTAGCTACAGGCTACCTACTGGTGTTGTCTGCATGGACCTCTAGAGATCTGCTGGTAATCCCTACGACACACATGGAACAAGTTTTGAGCATCTCAAACATGGCTGCAGGTAAATTGGACTTGTGTGTGCACCTCCTGGCAACTAAGGGCGATCTGGGGGGCGTTTCATCAACGAGTTCGTCGGAGGTTTTCACCAACAAATTTGCTATCAGCCAATCAGACGCAAGGATTTCAGTAGCTTTTAACAGTTGTCAGTGTAAATCACTGACAAAAAGTTTCATGAAACGGTCCCCAGACGTACATGCTAGCTAGATACTGTCGGATGCATGCTATCTGTGAGGATCGACTTCCGGGTGGTAGCAAAAATTGTCCCCTGCAAGTCACAAGCAAGGCTTGCCCGGTGAGGTGTGCAGGGATTGCCCAAAGACGTCCATGATGACTTTTGACCTTGTGGTGACCTTTAACTCCATAAGTTATGAGCCATAAAAGTGAAACGCGCCGTAAGTGCGCATTTATAGAGTCCCAGTGGTGTAGAGGGCACTGTTGATGATACTGCCGATCACCTTTGGCATTGATACAGTGTACGAAGATTGCCAAAGTTGAGCTGTCATCAAGAGTAAAGCGTGTAGGTGTTGTTTTAGGTAACGTTGCCTTCGTTGTCTTCTCTGCACATCACGCAGTCGACATGGTGCTTGCATGTGCTTCTTATTATGGCATTACAAGAGTAAAGCTGTACCATCCCTCAGCCAAATTATGAGCCGAACTGTGATCGGACCACTGCATGACTACAGTGGATCAGACTTCTTCGGACTCGAGGAGTCGATAGCGTATACTACTGTAGGTCTCTATAAGAAACTTGCGCATGCGTATGCGTACGCATTTGACTAAACCACCTGGACCATTCGCCTTTAGCATTGGGCCCTAAAAGTTCGTTGACCCACGTCTGTAACCTTTGACCTTGTGATGACTTTCAACTCTAGTTTACAATACAGGGGATGTAAAGTGTTGAATATCTCCCAGATAATATCAAGATTATGAGTTTCAGGTTTCATTTGAAACAGCAGCAGTGGCTGTAGTTTGATATCCACTGTCATATTACATTATATCAATTATCATAATGTTTCCTATTATGTCACACAATGAGTACTATTGACATTTGTTTTATGTGAATCTCTTGTCAATGTCTGTATTTTTTTTCATGTGCTGTTATATGTAGATATACTTTTCTCTTTCTTTGTGATTTTTTTTTTCTTATAAAATCATTGTTATATGCTGTTACTGAATCCATGTTTTCGTCCTGTTATATTGTATACATGCACGGACTTGCAGAATAACAGCCGATGGCTGAGGAAGTTTCCTTACCGTGTTGAAATAAAATGAAAATGAAATGAAATGAAATGAACTCCCCAAGGGACATCTATCGTCCAAGTTTGGTCACAAACGGACATAGGGATCGAAAGTTATAAGCCATAAGGCCTATCATAACGCCCCATAAAAAATTATCATTGGGTCCTACATAGTTTGTTGACCCCCGTCTGTGACCTTTGACCTTGTGGTGACCTTGAACTCCCCCAGGGACATCTACCAGCCAAGTTTGGTCACAAACAGATCAAGATCAAAAGTTTTGAGACATACTAGTATAATCAAAATGCACCGTAAAAAACTTGAACATTGGACCCTAAAAGTTTGTTGATCCCTGTCTGTGACCTTTGGCCTTGTGGTGACCTTCAACTCCCCAAGGGCCATCTACCATCCAAGTTTGGTCACAAATGGACTTATTTTGTATATACATCAAAAGTTACGAGCCATAATTGAAATGCGCCCTAAAGTTCATTGACCCCTACCTGTGACCTTTGACCTTGAGGTGACCTTCGTGTTTGGTAAAATGTTGAACTTATGTATAGTTGCCACTCGTCCCTCCAAGTCTGATTGAAATTAAAGTCCTTAGTAAGAGAGTTATTCAAGTTTTTGTAGCGTTACAGACGGACAGACGGACACAGACAGACGCTGCATGCAATCCCTTAGTCATCCCTCACCTCCGGTGGGCTCAACAAAAATCATAATCAAAACCCCTAAAAGTTATTCCTTGACATTGATAGACCCAGAGACTCCAACCCTAGGCACCTTCTGATCATGAGATTCTCCCGCCTGAAACCTCTAGCAAACGGGAGACTCCAACTTGATGTGTGCGAAGCGCATATACCACGAGCGCAAAGTTCCTTGTGGCTGGGGTCTAATAATTAGGGTTCTTGATGCTCTCTCGTGCTATCTAAGGCATATTTTTCAACATACGAAGACAAATAGTAAGAAATCATTTCAAACGGGAGACACAGAGCCAGGGCGGAAGAAACTAAATCTCAAGCGGGAGAACGGGAGATTTTGAAAAAGTGGGCTTTCGGCAGGAGATCTCTCGTCGAAAGCAGGAGAGTTGGAGTCTCCGTAGACCATTTGACGGTTCTATGATAAGTTTTTATTTATAGGCCGATGTGCTGATACAATGAGTTATTACACAATTATGTGTTGATTGTTGGCAGAAATATCATTGATTATTTCTGGAATATGTGTTTGATTTCTGGTATCTCATTCACTACTGTACTTCACATCAAACTGAAGACCCATAGCCCCAATTCATACCATGCTAATCCCTCCCATATAACAAGTACGTAAATACAGAATGCATGATGATACTAGCGAATTCGAACTTACCACACCACATTTATTTTCTCGCAAGTAGTCAACTGATCTTCCATCACAGTCATTCGTTACTGCACATCTGACGCAGTCATCTACAGCTTGTGTGAATCCCTCCTGGATATCACTCATCTCGTAGAGACACAGAGCAGACTGTACAGGTGATGAGTTCTCCTTGGTAAACACAGCATACATGACATCATCATTACTATTGATACTCAAGGAGTCAGCTAGCTGGGATCCTGCAGGACCAATGTGAGCTGCTTGGATCACGTTGTAGTTTGCTCCTGTCTGGTCCTTGCATTCTATTTGAATATGCGTATAGGACTCAAAGTCTGGATCAACTGTGTCTGTGCAAAGGCGACCTATAACAGATGTCATTGGTGCTGATGCTTTCTGTTGTATTATATAATAGATATGAGCAGGAGTATGAAGAACTTGCACATATATAGGACCTGCAGGAGGTGCAGGAGTTATGGAGGTGGATTGTACATTTTGTGTTGAAATAAATTTCTTGAAGTCGAACTTTGAAACATATGTATTGACTGATATTTCAGTGTGACTAATACCAGTGTAGAGGTACTGAGTCATTTCAGAATTGACATCAACGGTTTGTACCAGTCCTACAAATGGCACATCCTCTCTTTTGACTACTATCTGCCCACTCTCAGTATAGAATGTTTCTGCATCAGTGATATTGGATAGCTTCCTCATTTCACAATAACCATCACATCTTCCACATGTAATGAGTCTATCTGTAGGTGCAGGTGCGATGACAAGCAGTCTGTTCTTGTCCTGTTCACCAATATAGTCAGATCCCTGTATATTGCATACTCCAACCTCAACAGTCTCCCTCAAGATGAAATCTGATCCAAGGTGGTAAATCTCCTCCTCAGCTCCAATGTAGACATCACCAGTAGTGTTATCTACAGCCAAGAGTCTGAAAGGCAGCCTGGGTTTGGGACTGTCGAAGGATGACACCTCATAGGAGGAGACTGGAGCTGAGGACACCACCTGAAGCACCAGTGTAAGGATGGCCAAGTGGCAGAGGAGCCATCTCAGTGTCGTCTCTGATGAATGTTGTGTCATCTCCATTCTATCTCCTGTTCTGAATCTGATGAAACCTCTAGAAAGAGAGAGAGAAAAAAAAAAAGTAGAATATGTACTACACTGAATCATTATCAATTAAAGTTATTAATGACTATAATATAGACTGGGTATGAGTTACTGTTCATACTGTCTGTGATGATATGTTATTTGATTTGGTACACCTCTTAACATGGAGACGAGTCAGACTTGCATAAAGTGGTCATTGACTGGAAACATGAAATACGTCCCCTGTAAATGAACAATTGCTATGGATAGGTTGGCAGCCAGTATGATACCATCAGATCAACATTTGGCCTATAACATATGTTAAAACATGCAGACATCACATTATTCCAAGAGCGTTTGGATGATTTACTGACTGCATTTCAGCAAGACATGTAAATGAGTGCAGCAAACAGAAGGTGATTTGTAACTTTTTTTTACTCTGATAGTAAATTTGGTTGGTGCTCAAAAGGCTACCAAAACTAACAAAAACAAAACAAAACAAACAAACAAACCAGAAACTTCAGCATAAAATATTAGTGCCAAAGTAAACCATCCATGGTAACAGCCTGGAATCCGGTACACAATTATGAGCACTCTATGAGTAAACATACATTTCCAGTCTTGGTGAACAATGTTCTTGTTCAATACAATCTAAATGCCCATGATATTGTAAATGGAAAATGTGGCCACTGTACAACGTATGCAAAGTCTTAAACTAATGATTCTTCTGCAGGGAAGTTTGTATAGTCAATTCAAATTGCCAAAAGAACATGTTTGGCTATGTACTGTACATTATATGGCTGTGATAAATTGACTTGCACATGTATATTGTGAGTCATGGAAACAAACAAAAATAAAAAACAAAATTTAAACAGGCACTGGGGTATTAGCACACTCGAGCAAATTAAGCATGGGCCTATAAATCTAACATGAGAATAAATGGTTTGAGATAAGCAAAAATAAAACTGCTCAATTAATTGTTATCTGACGAACAAGAGCAAATGTTTTAATGGGAAGTTCATTGAAGACTGCATGGCAAAAAACTCAGTGCAGAACAGGGAGAGTGATTTCATATTTCAGATGTGGGTGCAATTCTGAGATATGCTTTTCAAAAATATATAATGTACCCATATGATAAATTATGTGTGCGTGAGAGTGTAGAATATTGGTACATATTATGTACATACTATTTTTGTACATAGCTCCATCTACACTTTCCAGTTAAGCTGTGGCTCTACAGTCAGGTCACTAAAATTTATGTTTGGTCTCATCTAACAAACTTCCAAAAAGGTTGTCTTGTAGTGGCTCGAATATATACTAATATTAAGATTGTTTGTTTGTTTTTAATGCTGCATCATTTTATTTTGGGCTCACCAAAATTTCAAAGTTAGAACCCAGGGGCTGAATAGACGACATGCACTGTCTAGAGAGAGAGAAAAAAAAGTTTCTGTTCAGCTTGACATGAATTCATACGATAACAATATTTAAAGGTTTATATTTGCTTTGTTATTATATATATATATAATTCCTCTGTTAAATGACAGACATATAGGTCAGGCATATGTATATACACTACTGTGCATGTGGCACTTCTGAGTCATCAGATCTTCGACAATCACTAATAACTAATATTTATTTGAACTGATTGACAAATTGCCCAATATAAATATCTACATAAGTAAGCCCTGATCAGTGATTTAGTAGTAGCCATGACAAAAGAAATCACCTGGCATATCGGTACATTGGATAGAGCCTCACTCCTTTCGTTGTGCGCATTGCTATGTATACTACTAGAAAAAAAAAAGGATTAATACAGGGGTTTGCGTTGATGAAGGGCAAATCTTCAATCAGTTGCAATAAAAAGAACTTGATGCGAGAATTTCATCAACCGAATAACTATCATTATAATCTTACCAATTTAGATTTGTCCATTTACTAGTATACTTTAAGCTAACCAGTTACTATTAGCTTTTCTTCTATTTGTACTGAAATTCCACATTGCAAGATGAATTTTGTAGAGTGGGTACACGCTGTTCACCAAAACAAAAAAAATATGTGACTTTGAGTGGAGCTCATACATTGTAGCACATGTTGGTTCCCCTCATTGTCGTAGCAGATGGGAAAAGTTTAGTACCAGTACAGTACTGAGAGCGCACTCCGCTAGCTACTTCAAGAAAGTATGTAACCTGGCAATGTCGTAGTTAGCCATTGAAAAAAGTTTCCTGAATTATGTATAACTGCAAGGAATAATAAAGTGACTAAATTGATACCAGTATGCCCTACTGTATTACAATGAGGTAGCTAACAAAAGTTAATTACCGAGTACTACAGTACAAGGTAAATGTCCAAGGTAACGTGTACCATCATGACTTGTGGACAGGAAGGGGGCCTTCACAGTACCTCCCTGACCATGGCGCCTGCCAGCGCTTAACTTTTATAAATATGTGCCATGCTCGCATGCCCGACTTAGTTGAAGGCGCATGCCAAGTTCTCATATGCTGCTCAAACACACAATCCCAACCAAACCGATCGATATATCACCAATCACAGTGGACTCCCGTTATATATGAAGTCCTCGGGACCGGCAGTTTTCTTTCGTTATATCGGAATTTTGTCATAACCGAATAAATAAACAATAGAAATACATAGAGTGGATGACATTGCAGCCCAATTTTTTACTTCGTTATAACCGGAATTTCGTTACAACCGTGTTCGTTATAATGGGAGTGTACTATATGCCACTATAACAGCACAATGAACGCATTGTTCGCGATTCCATATTCCTGTCGCACATATCGATGCTTGCATTTTAAATGCCAGGTAGTGATTATAAAATTAATATATTCAAGCGGTGTTCCCTAATGAATTTACAACAAAAAATTCTAATTTTCAGTCACTGTTTTGTGTGCAAAACTTATGCCTCTACAATAATATAGCTATTGGTCTTTTTGAAAGAAAAACAAGTCCATAGATTTGTCATCACAGTTTTAAAACTCAAAGTATGGTATTAAAAGTTAGCCATTTTATCTGCAACTCTGCTCTTATAATATATGTCAACAGGATAATGAAATCTAGATTTGAAAAACAGATATTTCCCCAAAGCATGACTACATTGCTATCTGAGAATAATGTGGCACACAGGGGGTTTACACCATGGCACATAATCGAACAGAGTTTAAAATGGCTGGACCACTCGCGCAGCTCAGTGTGACACGGCAGAACAGGCTGACTTTATCAGCCGCACCCCAGAGCTCCTAGCTGATCCCTCACCAGTCGCCACCACCACGCCGCAAGGACCGGGGAGGCTCAGGTGCAAAATGCCGGTGCATAGGGATAAGAAATTACGGGAGGACATTTCGGTACCGCACCATCCTTTTTGAATTTCGCTAACAAAACTTACGTATTTATATATTCACGGCCGAGATGATCTTAAGGAAATAATCCCGTAGTTTCCAACAGCAGGAGGTTCAGTGTGAGTTAGGAAAAGTCGTCTGCTTGTGCTTGCATAATTACTGTGGTGGCCGCCCTTCCTCACCTTGCTGGTCTGCGTATCATAAGAGAGCTGAGGTATATGAGAGCTGAGTGCTGCAGCAGCGCCAGCGAGATGGTTCACTCTTGAAAGTTCGGATGGCGAAAATTGTCCTTGGTCACGTTGGTAGTCTGGTGGTCTTCGCGTTTATAAAAGCAGAGCGTCAAATAAAGTCGAGTTAACAACATCCAGGCATGGGGAACATTCGGTGACAAGCTCAAGTCGTCTTTTACCACATAGTATTTCCTAGTTTCCCTCACGCACTCAATTTATGGTCATGGATACAGATAACGCCACTGAGCTGAGTCCGCATCAGGGCCAGGGATTTTGCCGTGTGGAAGAGGGTGTAAAAAGTTAGCACTTCCTTGTTTGGGCGCATCGATTCGTGACAAGGGGTGGTCTCCGAGTGAGGCGCTTGTGGACACTGTCATTATCTTTCTATGAATTATCTCCATGAAATGTGATAAAAATGCGACATTCTTCTGTCATTTATGATTATTCTTAGATCAGAGTCACGTAAATTGTTCTCTACATTTTAAAGAGATGTTCACCTCACCCCTCATACAATGAAATAGTCCGCAAACAATTTTGGGAGGTGAAGACGGACCGCTCAAGCTGAACAAGTTATCAAAATGGTCGATAAATGCAGTAGGCCTACAGTCGGCATGGCACCTACATTGTGTACAAGTACCAGGGAGGTGACAAGTACCCATGGTCATGTTACACTATACAGTATCTACTGTACTTCGCCTTAGGCCTACACATTTATTTTTGTCTGTATATTACGGCTTCAACAATTTGAAAATTCATTTCACTCTCATATTATAGCAGAGTAGCAAAGCAGAAAGGTGTGTGATTTGGGGGATTTTTTTTGGAGGGGGGGGGGGGGTGGGTGTGGGAGAAGGGGTTTCCCCCTGTATGGTAAGGAGCTATATATAGCTCCAAGCTGTAAATCTGGTGATAGATACGTTATGTTTGTTTTGACCTTCTCTGACTTTCTAAAAATCATCCCAAAATGCACTCCTTATGCATATAAATTGTCAGTTCTAAACAATTGAAGTCCTTCTTGGAGGACAATAACACCTGAGCTATTTCTAGCTGTTTGCACCCCAGTTAATCACTCCATCCCCTTCCTGGGACCAAAAGAACCACCAATCAGAACATTTTCTGTTAATCACTCATTACCAATAGAATCATAGAGCTAGAGAAATATTGGCTATGAATTGAAAGCATAGGGAGATTTGGGTTCATGTTTGTTTATGAGTTTGTTTTTTGTTCTTCTGGCTTGAGTTTTATTTTCTTATTGTTTGTTTACAATATTAGAGGAGGGTAGTTGAGTTGTGAGACATTAATTTGCTATTCTGGGTCAGTTAGAGGCCATTATAAAACTTCCACTGCCCTACATGGCACACCAACACCTCCCAAAGACTAGCCTTCATCTTCCCAAACCACTATTCGCTCATGGGACGTTGCGAGAAAGAGGGGGAAAATGACCAAAAATCCACATGATGAGCCTTTGATAATTGGAGCTGCAAGTACCAGGTATGTATTTGACAATATAAATCTGTAGCTTCAAGTCGAGGTCATTCAGTGCTCTTTTGAAATTCAATCCTAGCCTTGATCCCCCTTTCCAAATCTTCAACTACCAATCCTATGCAGTGCCTTATATCAACAAGTCAAATATTTTTAGAGCCATGACATGACCCCGCCCCTCCCACAACATAAATTGCAATGCGTTTCAGACCATTTTTGGAGCATATAATCTTGGTGCTATTTTTTTTTTTTTTTTTTTTTGCAAAATCAACAATCTATAATGAAGCTATCACACATCAAGGAGCTTCAAAAACACAAACACGCATGTAATTTGGTGAGCAAGGCACTCAAGATTGTTTTACACAGTGCCCTTCATGTACATCCTCTGCAAGTTTGTAAGTGGAAGATGGACAGCATGCCATGGGAAATAATTATGTCCAGGCTACGATGAAAACAAAAGTGGTGTTGCTGCTTTGTTTGTTTGTTTTTTTTCACAGAAAACATTGGTGGGATATTCGTGAGAATGGCATTGTCAAAGCTCTTTACTTTTTTGGATGTAGCACTGTGTCTGAGACAAGTATTATTACAGTGTATATGGTTCAATGCATACATGTAGGTATAGATAGATAGATAGCTAGATAAATAGATAGATAGATAGATAGATAGATAGATAGATACGTAGATAGATAGATAGATAGATAGATAGATAAAAAATATGTATACAGAGAGACAGACAGACAGACAGACAGTGAGGGGACAGATAGGCGGATAGATAGATAGATAGATAGATAGATAGATAGGTAGAGATAGAAAGATTGAAGATTTAAAAAAAGAGACAAAAATATGTGAAATCTATCCCCAGATACATAGTAATGTATTTCATTCAAGGAAACTTCTGGCCATGGAAAAATTAAATGGAATGAATAGAATTAAGACTTTTCCCAGGTAATAAATGAAGTAAATGTCAAAAGTTAAAAACATTAAAACAAAATTATTTAGGTGAATGTATGAATCATATTTACTAAATGCATTATTGGAACCTCATGGATACTATATAAAGTCTGGAGGTTTCACAATCTTGTAGGGAACTGGTCAAGGTAATCATCTCAGACACGTGGCTGTCATATCATTCTGTAAAGACTTATTTTTTCACTCATACAATTACTTGGCATGCATTTCATTACTTCGCTAATAAGAAGAGTGTATGTTTTCTTTTTACGATGTGACACTGGGGAAAATAAGAAATCATAATTTATTATTCTTATTTTTTTTGTCAAAATAGGTCATTATTGATTGTCAAACCACCTGTGTATGAAAACACAAATCAAATTCTATGAAAAATTGTGTCACAACTTTTGGTCTGTTGTAACAGGACTTTAGGAATTCATGTAATCATAACTTCAAAATACTTATCAGATTGTCTCTCCTGAGGTATGTCTTTTAAAACAAAGGGCTATTTTGTAGCTTAATCTTACATGATAATACACTATCACACAAATCACCCACAAGTCAGCAATCACTCGACCTTTTGATCTCATATTGATGACCACAAATACAAACTTTCTTCGACATGGTATCATTTATTCTCTAATATGAGTTCATATTATCATGGTAACAAGGGCCTGCCTGTTTTCAACATCCACCTTCAAAACTCATCTCTTGCATTGTATATATCTATACATTTTGTACCATCACTAGATTAAATGTTTAAAAAAAACAATTCAATGAATACACATATTTTACCAAATTTACCTACAATAAAAATCAAGCATATTTAAGATGACAATTGCATTAGAATAAAACTCATACAAAAGTGGTGCAATGTATTTCAAAATTAATTTTACTTTGGTTGCATAGTGCAGTTAATAGTACAGAGAAGTATTCTGAATATGTTCCCCTCACATGAAAGGATCAAACTATGACAAGTTTAAAATGAATAAAATGAACAGAGAGCCTTTAGGATTTGCTATACAAAATTTAAGAATTTAGGAATCGTAATAATATTAAAGGCATAATATACCATATCCAGATGAAACAAAAACCCAGCTTTAGTGCTTCAAAATACTTCTAAATGTGACTTAGGGACAGAAACAACTACCAGGTAATGTAAAAATGTCATTCTGTATGGTTATTGTTAAGTATTGTTAAATATACAAATTTCAACAACAGTTATAATAAATATTGCTTCTATAATCAACTACAGTTATGGTTTATTAAGAAAAATAGTGGTATCTCATTAAAGTTTAGACTTCATTAAGAAATTTCATATCATGGTAGGATGTTTTGTGATGCAATTGACCTACATATATGTATCAAATTTGATGACTTGAACGCTTTTTTAAATCTCTGCTCCCAATGGTAAACAATACCTTTAATAGTAATAAAAGCACTGGAAACTAACAAAATAATTTCAATAAATTGCTGCTCTGTCATGGTAACAGTATTATTAGCACGGAATGTTTAGATGTTTAACATGTAATTTCTATTAAACTTACAGGTGTACAAAGGAAGCATCAGTCATTTCTATAATGATCTTCATAAAATCATGTTCAGGGATGTACAGTTTTGGTTGAAATGGGGATTTGGGGTCCAACTTTTTGTTGTGAGATAAAGAGAAACTTAAAATGAAATATGAAAAAGCATATAATTCTAAGAGGAATTCAAAGTATACTTGATGAAAATTGATTTTTGAAATGGCTGAGATACCCAAAACAAAGCAATCCTAATATAAGGTATGACCTACCTTTTATTAGAATCGCTTTGTTTTACTCTTTTCTTCCCATCTTTTATTAGAATCACTTTGTTTTACTCTTTCCTTCCCATCTTTTATTAGAATTGCTCTGATTTACTCTCTTCTTCTTTTTGTGATATCTCAGCCATTTCAAAACCGATTTTCATCGATTAGACTTCAAATTCCTTTTACAATTGTATCATCTTTAACCTCTAACAGAGTGGTTTATAGGCATCTCACAAAAAAGTTAAAATCTAAATCCTCACCTGAGCAAATACAATTCCATCCCTTTGACTAATGAAAAAAGTAATGTAAACTATGTTCCTTTGTCTGCATGACATGACTGCACAAATAAGCTACAACATACACAATATGGTATGCTACAGGCAGAAATATAATGGTGGAAAGTCAACAGTCGTCATTCTCTTTCTTTCTTTTTTTCTTTTTCTTTTCTAATCAATTGCATTCATTACAATAATTCTAACTTACTTCAGTATATCTATTCACAAAAAAAGAGAAAATTCTGCAATAGTACTAGTGTCTTATTTACTCTTGTCCAATATGTAAGTGTACCTTCACATACCAAGCTACGTATATTTCACACATTTTCAAGTGTGGTGGGGGGGGGGGAGACTATGTCAGTATTTCTGAACTGTTTATCTGCAACTGATTTTCTTAGGTGGTTTGATGAAGTTTGATGTTACAAATCTAAGTGCAAGGTCAATTCAGGCTGAAATTGAATTTGTTCATGTTTGTATGGGTTAAAATATACAGAGTGATAGGAGTCTGATCTGACTTTATACAAGAAAGTTTGAAATTTCACATTTTCATAAAATTTGGATATACGCATGTACAAAGTTGCAGCTTAGAACCACGGTAATGCAAATCACATGAGGTGATGATGATATTGTCTCAGAGTTTCTGTGGTTGGTGTACAAAATTATTTTGTTTCTATTCACTGATTCTGCTTCTCAAGCCCCTACCCCCCCCCAAAAAAAAAAAAAAATCATGAATCGCTAGGTTATCATAACACTTGTGATGCAGAATCTATAATTTTGTTGTACTCCGATCAATATTTGTAAACATTTATTACATTGTACATTTGACTGTTTGTAAACATTATGTGATCAAAACGCAGTTTAAGTGTGACGAATGTACACTTATAATCAGTAATGCCGTGTGGTGGGAGAATGAGAATTTGTAGTGTCTGTATATGTTTATGTGTGTGAGAGTCACTTATTGGATGTGATGAAGAGATGATTGTGTGTATGTGTTTATGAGTGTACCTGTGTCTGCGCGTGCGTGTGCGTTTGTGAGAGAGAGGGAGGGGAAAGATGTGAACACAATGTAAGGAAAGGAAGTAACCGCATGGGTCCCATGTAATCAGTTTATGTTTATTCGTCACGTACAGTGTGTTGAATGTAGTGAATGTATGTATACTTTATAATGAATAATGTTGTAAATGATGTTAATTGTTATTCTTTAAATAGTGATGAATGATTTGAAAATTGTAAATACTTTCTTTTTTTAATCAACTATGTATTGTGTGAACAAATGTTGCAATTCAGCCTTTTGGCTGCGAGAACATTTCATTTAATAAACCATACCAAACCAAACCAAACCAAACTTCAATCATTTGATGTGAAGGATACAGAATACCATTCCATCCTTTCATTTAAAAAAAAAGGGGGGAATGAAGGTAAGACCTGCAATGCAATTCAATATGTGACTTGTGAGATGAAGATTTCACCTAATGTCAAAACTGTTGGGATTTAAATTGCTAATTCATGAAAATATATAAAATAAAAGTATACAGCCTATATATCATAATGTTCAACTATACTTTGCTTTCTTATTCTATTCTATATTATTTTATCCAAAATGTGTATCTGAGTCAATCTGTGGAAGAAAATTGCACTCTACCCAGATTCTGCTTGATAGCTGTCAGTATGTAAACAATGAAATCTTTCAAAGTGAATGTGCTATTTGCTGGACTTTTGTTGGTTTAAAAAAAAAAAAAAAAACTTATCACATCATTTACCCGTCAAACTATACCTCAGTTATATTGATGAAAACATGAATGTCCCTAGTACTTTTGTATTTGAGTCCCTGCATGAACAAGATTTGAAACCCACAAACAGATAGAAGACCAATATAAAAGAATAATGATGAGCCTACTTGGACCAGCGCCAGAGCAATCAAATGATATCAAATATAACCAAAAGTCACTGCCATTAAATTACAAAAAAATGCAAGATATGCCAGTTGCACATTTACAATAGCTGAATGTGTGAGGCAGTTATAATGAACTATCATGCTGTATTAAAGTCCATCATAATCATGACCGCAAAGCAATGAGATGCTTAAGTTATTCTAATTTTCTTGACTTTTCTTTTGTCAGCCACAGTATCATGTCACTTAATGTTGTCACCATGGCTGGAAACTATCAGTCTACTCAGCTGCTTTTCCTCATCTCCCTTTCCAGTTTCACAGCTCATATGGCCTTTCCTCCACTAGAAGACTTGTCACAGGTTCAAGCTGAAAGACACACACAAAAAAAAAAGCCACAGAAATAACTCAAAGAAAGTGTTATGGGGAAAATGTATGCTAATACACAATGTGGGAAACATGTCAACAATGTTCATGTTTTCAAAAAGTAACAAAATAATGATCCAATTGTGTAACAACTTAGTGGCATGACCAGTTTCACATTACCCTGCATATTGTTGTCACTAAATTTCTGTTTGCCATAAAATCAAAGAGAAAAACAAGTATTCTTCACATACATACCTTGTTGTATAGCAATGGCTTATCAATAATTTTCAGGATGAAAAAGGATTGTGCAGTTGCTATGTCAATGACCAACAGCATGAATTGTGTGGTGTAGTTTACATTTTAAACCAACTGGAGAGTTGCATTTTGGTCACATCATCCCCCATTCAAAAGCCACTTGGTATATATGGTTGCAACCAATAAATGCTTCACTGTGTCTGTAAAGACATGTGAAACCTGAATAATCCATAATATTTCAAGCTTTCATAAAACATCTACCATTTTGTTGGCCTTGTATTTTTGTTTTTATTTTTGCATAATTGTGCATAATATAGTGAGGAATTGAGATTTTAATCAGAACAAACAAATGCAAGATTAGTGTGATGGAGAGCAAAACAACATTCCAAGCAAATGAAATATGAATCCACTTCCAAATCAAGGATCTGAAATGCTTTAGCATTCTTTTATGTAAATTTATGGGGAGAATGACAAAACTGAAGTATATTCAATTCCACATTTCATTCTTCCTAGAATTGATTACGCCCACATAACAAGTGGATTTTCACTGAATGAAGAGGGAAGTCAACCATGAAATTAAATATCAGAATGCATATCCTGCTAATTGAATATTATTAGAAACAAGCCAGATATTACAAGGAAGATTTTTGTTGCTGTACATGAGTTGAGTAACACTTCGCACATTTAATTTGCAGTACTTAATCAGGATTTTTTTTTCATGTTACATGTACATTGTAGACATTGCAAGTGACTAGTCATTCTACGCAAACAGATCAAGGCACAAAAAAAGCACAACAAAAACTGAAAAAACAATAGACAGAGGGGTATCACATCTTCATTCTATAACTTCATCAAATTCCACCATAACATTTACCTCACTGCTTGCAGACACATTCTCAGTTTCAACAATTACCCTCAGGCTATACGTACAAAGCACATTACTGTTCGTGACTCATTTGAAGTAAGAGAAATCCTATTCAAATATAAGAGGAAGTCATCGATCAAAAAAACACTCTGATGCTATTCACATTGGTTCATTGGAGCTATTCAGCACTAAAACGATTACTACAAAACACAACACCTATTAATTTGCACCACTAAGATATTGTCTACTTGGAAAAAAAAAAGACTGGAATAAACAGCGAGAGAGAGATAAAGAGAAAGAGTCAAGTGGTGTGAACCATACCATTTCTAATTACATGCTGCATGTATTGCTTGATGAAATTACAATGAACTTCATGCACTATTTGGTTTAAATATCATTCACCTGTGGAGAATACAAATTACAGTATCCTGATCAATGGCTACAGGTATCTACAGCAAAGTTCTGAGCCCGATATCAAAGGCATTTTCTAAAGCTTATATGGATGCATGATGGTATGAATAACAATGTGCCACATGATCATGTTTTATTGACATGCAGACACACAGAGTCTGCCGGCTTTTAGGGGTGTAAAGATGTTAGCTGCTAGAGGTGTAAAGATTTTATCCATGTTCAGATGATACAAGAAATTCTGAAAGTATACTAAAACACTCAACCTACTATAACCTACAGTTGTACAACCTATATAACCAGACATATAATTCAGTATTTCTGTTTAAAATTGAATTTTCTACAGTCTGTTGATTCACAACCATCTGTATCCTATTCAATGCAAAGAAGTTTTGTAATCAGTCATGTGCTCTGTGTATTAATCATACCAGTTTTCCATGCCTGATTGTGTTGAGATTAGCATTCCAGCTGGACAGTCACACATTCAGTTTTGATAGGGTGCGTCATGCAATTTTTTCATTCAAGCTGTCTAGCTAAATTTGAGGAAGTATGCTGCAGACTCAATACCATACAAAATAAGTATATGAATAAATCCAACCTTAGGCCAAAAAAAAAAAATTGTTGCATTGGCGTAACCCGCCCGACCCTAAAAATTCCGCCGACCCCATGTTTTTTTATTATTTTTTTTGCTATCGATATCAAATATCTTGTTGATTGCGATCGCGATCGCACAAACCCGGAAGTGGAAACGGCTCTGGGGATATCGGATGTACGAGGGAGAGATCTAGCGCCTCGCATGTGTTTCCAACACGGACACGTACTCTAACAAGATTTATTCAGTGTATACGTAGCATTCAGACTGCGATGTATTGTGTACAGTTTTGCCATAGGTTTCTTGTGTGGAGAACTGTATCTGTATATGTGTATCTGTATATGTGGGACTGTAATAGAGATCGCCGTGTGCGATGAAAAGATCGTACATATGGGTCAATTTGCATCTATCTTATCTAAGTCAAAATAGTAAAATATGAAGTGAATACATTCAGGATAGGGATTTCAACATCTTTAAATTCTGTGAAGGGGTATAATTCCAGTAATATCGGCCTCATAAATGATTTGTAGAATAGATGAACACAGCACATTCGGTGCAGCAGTTGTAACTGTTTACTGAGCTGAGCACGAGTTTTACACGTAAAATGCAGGTAGCAAAAAAAAAAAAAAAAAAAAAATCCGCCCGACCGACCCTATTTGAAAATCTCATGTTACGCCAATGCAACAATTTTTTTTTTTTGGCCTTACTGTCAGCTTGTACAGGGCACCATAAAGTAGCAGCAGCTTACAAGTGAATCAATATAGAGTGCTGTGCAAGGACAGGACCATACAGTTAAAGGGAAATCCCCTAAAAAAACAAAGAGCAGAGCCAGACAATGTAGTCATTCAAACAAATCCTGTTCAGATAAGGTAACTGTATGCATGCTAAAACTGGATTATCAATAGCTGATATCCATTCTGAACTTTGGAATGGGCAAGATAAGCTTTCTACTGTTGTTGATGTTGATGTTGTTTGGGGTCTAAGATCAATTTTCTCCTGTCTTGTGGTATTGGTGTGTGTGTGTGTGTGTGTGAAACAAAGAGAACAAATGAACTGCCTGCTTTGAGTGTTTTGCAACATTCAACTATCCAAACACAGTGGGTAACAGCTAATCATTGTTGGTATGCATTCATAATCATTGTATGGCAGAGTAATGGCCCTGAATATGGGTGCCTTTTCAACTTACTGTAGGAAGGATTTTGCAGGTAATGTGTAGGGCTCATTAGTGGCTGAAAGTAATGGCTAAGAATAAGTAAGATGTTGAAATCTGGGCAACATTTAAAATCATGTTTCCATGTTCACATTTACTTCATGAAGTAGACTCAGCTACCTTTTAGAAGGTAAATAAAGGACATTTTGGAATACTGACCAAATATTTTGCGAGTCAACTCCTATTTGCGAAATTAAAAACACACAAAAATATTGACTCTATAAAGCCAATATGAATGTGACGTACGCGCATTTCTCAGTTCAGTACGTACAGGACTCCCTGATTGCGAATTTAACCACTTGCAAAAATGTCGGGAAGTGCCGATTCGCAAAAATTTAAACTCGCGAAATATATAGCATGTACAGTACTGTAAAACAAGGAATTTTCGCATGCATTTTAATTTCGCGAATTTCATGAGCGCCAAAATTCGCGAAATTAAAATGCACGCGAAAGTTTTTGTCTACAATACATGCATTGAATGCCATTGGCAATTCGCGAAAATTTCACGCCGCGAATATATCATGTTTTATGGTACTCATCATGAGAAGTTATGCTTCACAGACTTGTCAGTAAAGTGTGTTTGCAGCTTCAAAATCATAGCAGACCTTTTTTATTACAAATTATGTCATTTAATTGATAGATTAGAAATGAAGAGGGGAGTTGCAACCACAGCTATTGGTTGTAGTCCTTTTTATCACTGAAAAACATTCATCAAGAGATGTCATAGCTTAGCAAATGCATTAAAACACATGTGTTTAAGTTATTTAATCTTCATAGCATTTGGTTCTACACTTTACAGTGTAGTTCTTACAGTCAGCACTTTATGTCTATATTTCACTTTTTTTAATATTAAGGTTGATATCAATGGCATACCAGTCTGTTGTTGACAAATCAAAATCCCCATTAGACACCCTTCATTTTTTTTTTCTGATCCTTTTATTCTTCCTGTTGATACAATCTGCATAGCAAAGTCTCGTATTCTCAAATACAGTTGAACCTCTCGTATCCGGACAAGTCGGGACCAGGGCTCATCCGGATAAGGGATTTGGCCGGATACGGGAGACTCAATGCTTTATACATGTACACATGTACTGATGTAGCCCATTGTAGTACCACATGTAGTAATGTGTATACCGCAACCTTTTCATTGTTACACTCAGTAACAGACCCCAAAATAGAGGTTCGTGTTTGCAAGAATGAAATCATTTTCTTTTATAAATTCTTGGGATGATTTACCTAAATAATTATTAAGAAATGTATCAAGTATATGTTATTCATGTGTGTTTGTGTAGGAGTTCTCAAGGAGTTGGGAATCCCCCTTTCCTCCCGTAATTCTTAAAAAAAGATAAAAAAAATCACGGCGAGATTGCGTCCGGATAATAGAGAGATCCGGATAAAGGGAGGCCGGATAATAGAGGTTCAACTGTACTGAGAATCTGAAAGTCACCTCTTCCTGATCCTTAAAGTATATTTCAGCAATGCTGTGCAATGACCAAGAAGATCAAAATACTATCATACTACTGTATTAAAAGCATGCACTTTTACAAGTGCATGTATATGCAAACCTCAAAAGATGTGCAGCTTAAACTCATACAAAGATAAGTTCATTTGACCCTACCTGCCAAAATATCGCAAATCCTTCATAAAATCCATAAAAATTCCGGGATCACCACCAAATTTAATCAGCTGTTTCTTGTGTCATTCTTAACCTTTAGTTGTATGTTTCATCCAAATCCATTAACAGCTTTTTGAGTTATTTTGCCACACAGACACACTAACATACAAACAAATGTTGATGAAAACATAACCTTTTCATTTGGAGGTAATTATGTATAATGCAGGTCCCCAAATCATAAATCTACAATGTACATCTTTTATATACAATGTACGTTATTTGTTCTGCCACAATTACCTTCACCATTCTAATGGGAGTTGGCTGTATTACAAACAAATCAGATAGTACTAGCTATTACTTCATTCAATCGGCACAATGTGAGAAAGGAATTTCACAATTAGCCAGTTTGAGAGCAAGTGCATTGTAGTTTTGATGATCCCAAACTGCCAATTTCAGAAAAAGAAATATACTTTAAAAATCTGTTCTATGAAACTCATGAATACAAAATACACTTGTATTCATAGAATAATTTCAAGTTCTGTCAGCCACATGGGCTTAATTGCAATTCAAATTTATTTATTCATCATGAAATATGTTGCTTTGTTTAATAGCGGTTGTACATGTAAAAATGATCGCAATCAATGATCAATGCAACGATGTATACTGCAGAGCATAACATTTAAAACAGCCAGAACGTATTCATCATTATCATGTTAGCTCTTATGGTAAAAATATGCAGTGTCAAACAAAAATCATGCTAAAAATTTTGATAACAGTATTTCATCATCTTAATCCAAGAACTAGAGTAGGGTTTATTTATCATGATTATCATTATTATTTTTTTTTTTGTCATTCAAACACAATATTTTAGTCTGCCTTTGGCATTGAAGCACCACACAAACTTACATTCATTTCTCAAATAGCATTATGTGGTGGTATTCTGGCAAAGATTATTAACCCGTTGAGGACAGACTGATTTTGTTACAACATGCATTTCCCATAGACACCTGCCCGAGTGTACTCGGGAGAGTATACTCGGGACTCGTCCTCGATGGGTTAACTATTGTACAATGACAAGTTGTTCAATATGCACCAAAGTTATGCACTCTGAAATAAGCATGCCAGGTCTGTCACCAATGCAAAGAATAACAATAATTCTAGGGTCATTAATTGAGCACAATCAGTATTATCACACTCACCTAAAAATGTGCCATGAAGTACCGCCCAGGGTCAAAATCCTTCATGCTTCACTACAACCTTCAAAACCTATCCACAACAGATACTTCCTATGCACAAGGCAACATGAAGATTTCACAAGGCTACATTTGTATAGTAAGAGGGGGGGGGGGGGAGTGATTGCCCTTGAATAGCTTTGGGTTGCAGAATAAGAATGTTGAAGTAAAGAGTTCAGTCAGATCTGTATGTTTTCCTCAATGATTTGTGAACATTTCTATGGTATATTTTTCTTGTGATATGCTGAGTGCAGGCAGTTAATGGTACATTGAGCTTTTTTCTGTTGTAAGCCCTCCCCCGGAAATTCTTTGAAATTTATACTGTCGAAATTGGTTTCTAAACAACGTGTTCTTTTTTCAGGGCAAACTAATGAATGAGCTTTACCAGTATATGTGACCCTGCACCTCAAAACAAACAAAAAGTCGCCAGACATTAATTTTTAGTTAAGACCATATTCTGAAAGAGCAGACTTTAAGCTTTAAAATGATGTATAACTCCAATCAAATGGACTCTCCTAACCTATCTAAATATTGGAAAGAAAGCACAAACTCAGGAAAAGTGTGAACTGAGAAAGAGGCTCTGAAGTACAGTGTCTATGCAAGTGCTTCATCTTCACCAAACCGTGCTGGCTGTGCGATGAATGGGACAAAAAAAAAAACAGGAAGTAAACCACCAGAGTAACAACAATGAAGGGATAATCAGATTAAACTGAAATTAAGCATGCCTCATTAACACATTGGCCCGAATTCACGAAGGTGGTTTAAACTTAAACCATGGCACAAATTTAGACCATGGTCTAAAATAAGCGTTAAATAGGCGTACCAATACATGCGCGCATCAATGCCCGTATTTTTACTGGATGCCTGTTAGCGTACGCAATCTATCAATCATATCTACGCAGTAAAATTTTGCATAAACCATGGTTTAAATTTAGACCACCTTCGTGAATTCGGACCATTCTGTCCATAATTACTGTCAACTTTCAAAGCAGTAGCACTATCCTTTCAAAAGTTATTAGAGTTGAAAGTGAAGAGTGTGGACAAGGTTTTTCAGAAATGAAAAAGGGATTCTAAAGACACACCTAATCACACTATTCTACCAAAAATGTTCGAGATAAACTGCTAAAAAAACACACTTTCTTGCCTGTTTTATGATACCAAATTTTAGCATAATGTAAAAGAAGGCCGCTCTTTCAGAAAATATGAAAAAGTCAAGTTCGGCTAGGTTGACCCATTTCACTTATTTTCAGTCCTCACGCAAAATCAGGGTGTGCGACTTTATGTTCGTTTTGAGGTGCACGGTCACATATTGTGCAGGCAGCAACATACCAAGGTTTCTTGTCTTTTTTTGTTCTCAAGACAGAAGTCTTCAATATCCATCTGGCAGATAAGTTCAAATGGTATGATATATGACCACATTACGAACAATATGATTTGCCTTAGTCCTCAAAATATCATGTCCAACAATTTGCTTAAGCAAAATACCTTATGTATGTCCTGCCACTGCAATAGAAAATTGATGCATTATATATTTACTTACTGCAAAAGTGGAAATTTTCATGCATTTTTATGCAACATGAAATGCAAAAAAAATAAAAGCACACAATTTTTCCCGTTATATCAAATAGTAATCTATATCTCGATTCTCCTTGATCAAAAACATGCAAAAATTAATCTTCATCAAAATTACTTGCAATAAAATTCCACTTTTATAGTACCACACTGAGCAGCTGAATTGGATCAATCACACTTATACTTTAAATCTTATCTTATTTTATCTTTCTTCCTTTGCCTTCCATCTTCCTGGCCCAATGAATAAAAGTCAACACGCTTTTAACCACAGAAAACCCTGTACTTGGTAAAGAAAAACAAGTCTGGTCTTGTAATATGCAACCGCCCTATCCATAGCAAATTGTTTTCCCATTTAACCCTTAGCATACCAGGCTCTGGCACTGAACGATACCTACCAAGCTGATGGATGTTTATGTGTTCATTTGACCAATGCATGAGATACTTTTTCCCTCAATCATCACTGCTATTCTAGTGGATTGGCGAGTGTGCAGACAACATTTCCCATGCATTGCTTTCTCACTTGAGCTTATAAACTCCTACAAAAATCTATAAATGCTAGTCATGAACAAAGAACCTTTAGTCCATTCCATGTTGACTTTGATAAACATAATTATACTATACTATTTAAACAGTAGCATTAAATTACCCATCACACAGTGAAAATTTCATTCAAAACCAGATGAACAGTTCAGAACATCACTGAATTTGAAAATTCACAACTTTTCTCTGGTTTGTATTGATCAGAATTACATGTAGGTATACAGCATATATGCAAACTAGATTCTTTCATGTAGATGTAAGAATAATGCTCACCACACTGAGCTTGATTCTACATGGAAATAACCACAGGAGAATTACACCCCGATTTTAGAAACTAGTTCCTGTATAAAAACACAGGACTGGTAGAAATTGGAAGGAACAAAGAAAACTTGGCAAAGAGAGTTAAGACCATTTCAAATTCTGTAAATACCCCCTATGTTTGACAATTATCCAAAAACAATATTTGTAAAATACACATTGTAATTCAATAGCATATACCTGACAGTGCTCACAAAAAATAATGTTCTATATCACTCACAGTCATCTCACAGTACAATAATGATGCCTACTTAAACAGAAGATTAGAATCTGTGTGCTCATACCTTGTTTAATTCAATCAAAGTAGACTCTACACACATCATTAATATCTGAAAAGGCAAGTCTGGACTGGTAAAAATGTTGAAAACATTGCATGAATACCTGAGAAATGTCAATCTCTACTTTGGTTTCATAGCTTTGCTATGTGTTTACATAATGCACAGTCATAAAGAATGCTATGTTTTGTGATGTTTGCCAAAAACAATTTGTCAGTAAATCACAGAATCTCCCTTGCAGGTTTTAAAGAATGGTGTTACAAGAGGTCTAAAAGAAACATTTTGGTGCCATAATGCGCTGCTAACATGGCAAAACACTTTAATATGCTACCCTTAAAAATGTCCTACCCAACATATCACAGTCCTTATGTGTGCCGCATTTTAGAAGAATATCAATACCCAGGATGCATTTTATGTAATTTGAGGATCATTATGTTCTGCTACCATGGCAATGCACTTTCCATTACTGCTGAAAAAGGTGTCATGCACAACTTCATATTGAGCTCAACATGTGTGCCAAATAAATATTGTTTTAATCATGTGAAAACTAAAGATACTGGTAGTTGGATCCACAAATATCTGAAACAGACTGAACGCTTGCCTGATCACATGCTGATTCCAACATACCCCTTTCAGCCTTTGTTGGGGGGGGGGGAGGAAGGTAAATAATGAAAGGAGGGAGAAGTAATAGTTTGTACAGGCAGCAATTGTAGTCTGAGCAGTACCTCCAAGCAATTCTGAGACCAACTAGAATTTTCAATGAACTATGTCCAGCAGATACATGTATTAGAAGGCCAACAAAGGAGGGTTACAGTGTACTTCTTAAAGGTATCAAATCTAAAAAGAAAGCAACATCCAGCTCCTCGTCCATGTCTACTTGAACTCTCACACCCTCTACTGACTCGTATACTGCATTAAAACCACGTTCCTGGCAGCCATGGCAGTCACATTTCAGGCCACCATGAACAAAACGGGATGGATGTGAGGCAATGCGGTGAGACAGGATAGGTAAACGTGACAGGCCGTGCTTGCCTTGGATGCCGTGTCAGAATTTTAAACTGTCCAAAGATTTGCCACAGCCCAGGTGCTAATGAGAAACCTTGTATGCAGTGATAAAATGGAATTAACGCAACCACACACGACAGCACGTACGCGTAATAGGCCATAACAAAACTTGGAGGCAGTCCACTCCAGGCCATGACGGACATATTGATAGTCTAGCCTGACCAGATGCCATGAGAACTGCATCTGATAGCTAAATATTCACTGTAGCAAGGACTGGAACAAACAAGACTAGAATACTAAGAGGGGATAACAGGAGAGTGTCCATCTACTCATGGCGCATCATGTTTTGGGCAAATGGGACTGCTGTGGCTGCCAGGAACATGGTGTAAACGCAGCAATATGAAACACAACAGAGCTAGTAATGACTAAAACCTCAATGCAATCAAACAATGCACTCAAGAAATTAAAAAAGCGTGGCCAATGCACTTTGAAACATTGATATTCATGAGAAAGATACTCTCTGAGGGGGTATGTGAATAAAAGCTACAAAGCTCCAGAGCTGAGCTGTTCAGCTGTTACATATCTACAATAAAAAATAAACAAATTCAAAAATAGATAAATGAAAAAAAAAATATCTGCAATTCAATGAAAAAAAATGTATAAATACACAATCATACAAGTAATCAAAACATGTATACATGAACGAAGAAAGGATATGCATGAATGCCAAAGTCCATGAACTAAATCTGTGTGGCTATAGTAGTGGATGAGTTATCAAATTTCCATTCTCTTCATGTGTATAGATGAATTAGCATTCTGGCTTTACCTATAAGGTCACAGGAACAAGGAAATGACCTTTTGATTCACATCACAGAAATGACAATATCGAAGTAACAGTCAACCGCTGAATGTAACACCAGACACAGTTCCTTGTAACTGCCCCACAAATTTCCACTAGCTGTGGAGGTTGTATGGACTTTGGACAAAAACTCTGTACTACGGTATGTACATTGTACAGCATGATTTACATTATGGAAGGATTTAATCAAAGTCCTATAAGACTCTTTTTAATAGCCACACTACCATTTTTTTTTCAAATGAAAGAGAACTGCTGAGAAGAAATGCTACCACTCACAAATAGAAGTTTAAATACAGTCTCCATCAACAGCATGTATATAGTGCAAGCACTTTGCTCAACACCAAGTACTACATTGTAGTATGTTGTATATTTTCCACTGACTCGAGCCAGACAGCGTGAATGGAAATGCCATGACATAAGTTTTATTTTTAGAACATGAGGGAAAGCAAGCTGGACACACACCTTACACCCAGACCCCCACCACCACCACCATTGTTCTATTCATACACAGTCAGTCCGCAGCGCGAGCGAAAACGCACGTATTTATTCAAGTCGTATGCACGGCTGAGCGGTGCTTGCATACGTAATGAGCAGATACATGGTCATGAATAAATCCATGTAGAACGAGTATTTCTCGTCAGTTTTCGACACTTTTAGTATCGACTGAAAGAGAAAACATAAGCAAATATGCTCATGATAAAAATAAACGGAAAAGAAGAATATAGAATATCAAAATCCCTCTCGAAGTTCGGTATTGTATTCAAAAATATTCCTTCACGTTTGACACCAAAAAACTAACCTGAAATCTTTCATGCCCCTCTAAAATATGGTAAAGACTATGTCCGCTAAAGTATATAGTATCACAATAAGGGCACGTTTTCCCATCTTCATTTCAATACGGGTCAGGAACTAGCAAAATTCAGAGACATGTCTAGCGTCGAGTTTAAAAAGATTATCCTCGCATTCGCACCGGAATTCCGGGTCTCTGATTGGTCGAAATCTGTCGCA